>NW_015172034.1:62210-111582 GCF_001447785.1 Gekko japonicus | reverse complement strand
TCCCTTGGCTTGCTCAGGATCCCCGTGGCTGCAGAAAGCCCGAGCAAGCCAGCTGCTGGAGGGATGTGCATTCGGTTCATCTGAACCAAATGCACCCCCGAAAATGGCCCATTCGGGGCCCCTTTCAGGCTGCTGCGGGCTGAATCAGATTATCTGATCTGAATCGGCTTCCCGCAGTTCGGCCCCATTCTATCCTATGGGCCATTGAAGTCAATGGCGAAAACATAGGGTATATTCTGGGGGCTGGAGGAGAGAGGAGTTTGAGGGAGAGGCTCCAAAATCGCAGGGTAGCTGCTGGAGCGTCTCCCCAAGATACCCTCCATGTTTCAGGAACATTGAACCAGGGGGTCTAATTCTACGGGCCCCCAAACAGGTTGCCCCCATCCCCTCCATTGTTCTCTATGGTGGGGAAAAATAGGCTCACCGTCCAAACAGGGTCAGAGTGACATATTCAGACGAGCCTTCAGAACAAAGTGGTCCAACCATGGTACTGCCGAGGCAGTAATCCGGTCCACTGTAACTCCCGCCACGAAGACCAAATCGAGCATGTGCCCAGTCTGATGAGTGGGAGTCGTTACAAATTGGGAGAACCCTAGTGCCGCCATGGATGACACCAGGTCCGCTGCCTGAGTGGAGGTCGCATCATCTGCATGGACATTGTAGTCACTCAGGACTATCAGTCTAGGGTGTTCCAATGCCCAACCCGATGCGGCCTCCACCAGGAACAGCAGGCTACTGGCCAGTGTGCTGGGTGGACGGTACACTAGGCAGATTGCCACACTACCGGCTTCCCAAACAAGGCCAACACACTCCATGCCTGTGATCTCTCGGGAGTACCCCATTAACCATGGTGAACAATCACCGGATGTGGTTAAGAGAAACTGTTCTGCATTACTTTATTTTTATGCTACAGTTCATTAATTAAAATATACATTTAATTAATTAGGATACATTATCAATTGATTTCATAGTTGCTTACCTGTTCACTTAATTAGCACCAATATTAGTGTATTGTTTCTTTTCTCTTTTTAACAGTTTTTCTCATACTTAACTGAATAATTTTTAAAGAGAAAATCTTAATCACATTAGCACTTTTGCTGATTGTATTACAACTTGATTGCTGATATTAAATTTCAATTGATTGGGTGTAAGAGATTGTATTTTATCAAAAATTTTAAATCAACTACAGTTCAATTAATTTAAGATATCTTGTAATTATAGTTCTCAATAACATAATAATTTATGTAGGGATTAATAGATTAATCAATTTGTTACTGCTTTATTCTAATTTTTTAGAGGTTGATATTTGATAAGGCTATTTATAAATTACTTATAGTATTGTGTTATTGTTAATCTGTTTACATTTTGCAGATCACATTAATTATATTTCAGCAGTTGATAGTATACTTCACCCATCCATTATACTGTGGGAAAAAGTTCTGCTTTATATACACACACACACACACACACTGTTGTATCACTCAAAACTTTACAGTTCTTGTATTATGTTGTTCTACTGTACAGGTATGTGCAAGACTAGTCCAGTGAGGGTCTTAAAAACGAAATTACAAAACCTACAACACACTCAAACTAATTTAAAAACAAACACACACACACAATCAATAATATACATTACACATAGAATACTGCAACAGGAAAAGGGGAAAGGAAGTAAAAAGCTAGAATAAAACTCAAGCAACAAAAGAGAAGGGGCAAGTCATCCTATTATTCTCTGAACTCCCTCTACAACCAGAGTAAGCAGAACAACTGTCTTAAAACCCACAATAATGTCTGCCACAAGAAATGTTTTATTGTTAAACGTTCGGGGTCTCAACATGATCAAGTGAAAAAGAATTCTCACCAATCTAGCCAAACTGAGATCTTACATCATTCTACTTCAAGAAACTCATCTTCGCTCCTTAAGATCTTTCTTAATATCTGGCATGATGATACCGCACATTCAATGTGACTTAATATCAAGCTTTATAGTTGCTGCAAGGACATCTATTGCCTTGAAATGGAAGTCACATCTAGCTCCCGTGGTCGACCAATGGTACTCCAAAGTTTGGGACCTCTTCATAATGTTGCAAATTAGGGACCATTTAAGACAGGCAGATTCCTACTCCACACGCTCCAGCTCCTCTAAAAAATGGTTCCCCTTCCCTCCTCACAACTGAATTTATCTTTTATTACTTTTTCTTTGAGTAGTCTAATATACTTTACATAGTCTCCTAACTCTTACTATCCCCATGTGGTCTAGTCATGTTACACACCTTATCTTTACTATAATTATATGAGACATTAACTCTTTCTTTTTTGCTGTATACATATATGCCTACCAGCTGGTACATGCAATGTTTAGTGCAAGAACTTTGTACTCCATATCTACGACTTATAGTTTTACTATCTAGTTTAGACTGTTTTATATGTATCTCTTACACTTGGTATTCTGTCATATTTGATATTGCTATCACAATTATATTTGTAATGCCTTATATTCTTGTTGACTTTGAGATTAATTTTAAAAAGTTAATAAAAAAGTGTTGGATTAGGATCTGGCAGACTCAGGTTTGAAATCACTCTCTGCCATCAAGGTTTGCTGGGTGACCTTGAGACAGTTGCACAGTCTCAAGCTAACCTACTTCACAGGGTTGTTGTGAGGATAAAATGAAAACTAAGAATTATGTAAGCCAGTTTTGGCCCTACTGGGGAGAAAAGTGGGATATAAATGAAGCAGATAAATAAATATATATAGAGAAATTCTCAACAGTCCACTTCTTAACAATTATATATTTATTCTGAAACACGGAGCAAAAACACAGATCCACCATACTTTTTCTGGAAGAACAGAAGAGCTACATAAAATCAGTTCGGCTCCCAGCATAATGGAAAATGAATCAGTAACAAAAGTGTCTTTTTAAAAAAGGCAAACAGTTCCGGAATTTGAGAGTGACACAGCAGGCTTCTCTTGGACTCTTTCCAATGCACAGCTAAAACCGAGGAGCTCCATAGTCATCTGGCATCCTCTCAATGTTATACCTAGAATAAGAATAAAAGTATTATTAAGCAGTCCATCACAATTCCTCTGTGGAAGGCAGGGAACACACAGTGAGGGGCCTCCTGATCTTTGTTGCCTCAATGCTGTCTTTTGATCTGCACAAGATGAAGAACACACACACACAAAGTTCTAGTGAGCCAAAAGGTATTTAGGCACACTTATAGAAGACAGGCCCTCATCTGGATAGCTCATGCTAGGCTGATTTTGTCAGATCCCAGAAGCTAAGCAGGATCAGCCCTGGCTAGTATTTGGATGGGAGGCCTGCAAGGATTACTAGACTCATGATGCAGAGGGCAGGCAAACCACCTCTGAATGTCTCTGGCCTTAAAAACCCTAATGGGTCATGTCAGCTGTGACTTGATGACACTTTCTACCACCAATAGGAGAGAGTAAGCAGTAAATAGGGGAAGGGACGTATGAGAACGTGCAGGGTGTATCTCATTTTCCTGTCCCCTACGGTGTCCTCTTTTCCTTCCTTGAAAGCCCTCCATTTCCTGCTTCCTTCTCGCCCACCAGCCAGCCCTTATTTGCCCCAATCTTCAGCCTTCCATCCTTTCCTCCCCCAGCAGCCTCTACTTGGGAAATCTATAACCCAGTTGTGCAATGCTGGCCAGCAGGCCTGGTCTAGCTGCATAATGGGGAACCTGCAATGATTTGCGGGGTGCACCACATTTTCTCCTCTGTCCCTCTCACCATTCTATTACTTCTTTCTCTCCTATCGGCAGCCCTCATATCTGAACTTTCCCTGCTTCCTTCTCTCCTTCCCACCCACCAACCTACCTTTGATCTACTTCCCATCTTCATCTATATTTATCTACTTACTGTAAAATCCACCTTTTTCGACAATGGTGAACCAAAGCAGCTTACACCATTCTCCACTCCTCCATCTTATCCTCACAATAACCCTGTGAGGTAAGTTAGGCTGAAAATGTGTAACTGGCCCATGGTCACCCAATAAGCTTCCACAGCAGTGTGTTTATTCGAACCTGGATCTTCCAGATCCTAGTCTAAAACTCTAATACACACACTGGCTTTTGTACAGTGGCTGCTGTTGAACAGTAGCATGCAGCTAGTCCTGGGTGAATCATGCAAGTCACATGCTAGCAAGTCATCTGAGTGGTACTGGTGGGCCTGGCTGGTGATTCCTCCCTCAAAAGCCAAAAATAGCCCTGTAAAATCCCTGTCCCCTCACCTTGACTTTTACTGACAGAAACCCAAGCTTGAAAGACTAGGGGTAGGGACTTTCTTAAAGCTACAGGTGCTGCTTTTATTATTATTTTTTAATCCCCACAACTTTTGTGTTTGTTTAGATTTCAGATTTTTCTGAAAACCTGGGACTTTTCCAGATATATAGAAATATTTCTCCAGTATGTTCATGGCCCCAGTCTCCAGAGTCAGCATCCACAGATTTGCCCACATTGAGAATTAGATATATTGATGGATATAATATATATTGTTGCAAGATACACAAGTTATATATTATTTATACAGTGCTATTAAATGTGTATACTGCACAGCAGTAACAAATAGTCAAGTCCCTCTCCCCAAGTAGGAGGAAAGACAGCATCATATAGCCCAATCTTTTCATATCTCAGAAACTAAGCAAAGTCAGTAATTGGATGGGAGACCACCAAGGAAGACTCTGCAGGGGATGGCAATGACAAACCACCTCTGCTTCTCACTTGCCTTGAAGGCTCCTTGCTGTCTTTGCAAAGTGACACTACTTACATATATATGTATCCCCAAGGAATTAACAAACATCAAAATTCATCAGTGAGTGAGGACAGAAAACATTACTGTAATTACAATTAAATACCCTATGGGCACTCCTCTTAACTTACAGTTATTAGTTAACCCACAAACACAGATTTGTTTATTATCTACCATAAGGCTTCGGGTAAATCTCATTCAGTCAAAGAAAAGCAAACAGTCATGTACAAAATTGTTCAGTCAAACATAGATAACTGTACACAAACCCAGATCAGCCAGTGTTCATGGCTCATGCCAGCATTAAGTTTCAAAATGCCATGGTTGCAAATATTTATTTTATTATTAAACCCTTTTCTTTACACATAGGCCCTGTGCATAAATATATGTGCTGACAAAGATAAAAACAGTACTCTAACAACAAACAATGCAGGCCATCACAAAACAAAATGGCAATTTTGCTTTGATATTAGATAACCATTTGAGAGTTCACCTACCTGTGATTGGATATATACATGATAGGGACTCCAGGGATTTTCCGTATTCTCCGCTTGAGGTCTCTGTCTACAGTAGCCACTATGTAACACTTGTGCTGCAAAGGGGGGGGGGGGAGGCCATTAATTCAACCTTGGTAATGTTTTGATAAAAGAGTAAATCCAATCTTTCTATTCCTTTGACCACACAGTGCTAGACAATATACATTTCCAGAAATAACAGGCCTCTTTGCAAGCATCTTATTAATGCTTACTGCCTCAGAATCTGAAATATTCAAGGTTGTTTTAGCAGAGGAAAATGCATCTCCCCTTCCACAATCAATTCTTTGCAATAGTGATGGCTGCTTACAAAGAGATTAATACAACCAAGAAAGGCAGAGCCTGAACTGAATCTGATTATTTGAAAGTCACTAGTACTGACAGAAATTAAGTAGCTCTAAATATGGCATAGAAATTCCTACCTGAGTCACCCTTTGCACCAAACAGTCATCTGCATAAGTTCCTTTGTGAGTGCATGGCAGGCGTTCAAATCGTGGGTCTTTGGCTATCCTGCAGAATCGTAAAATCAAAAATTAGGAAAAAGATAAGTCAACTGATACACAGAAGACAGTAAATTGCTAACAGACACAAACATCTCTGTCTGTTTTTCACTCTGGCAATCGCCAGATTTGCAAACCACCGGGGGCCCTGTAGTTTGATCCCAATTCTTTCTCCTCCAGTATAAGAGATTGGAGTGGTTAACACATATTTCAGGCAATTGTGATGCAGAACAAAGTTCATTTGCTGTGCTCCCACCTTAAGGCCACACGATATTTCTGTCCCAACTTCTCAATTTCAGCCATGACACAATCTGTGATACAGGGAATACCTGCAGGAACAGAATATATAAAATAATATCACTAACATGCAGCATGCAACCATCCCATACAAATGACATTACTTAAAATATTAGGTTTTAAATCCTACAAGTGGAGAGCAGGGCATGCAACAAACCTCAGGCAGGGCAACGTCTTCCTATCTTTTCTGTGGAGGGCCCTGCTGTAAAGCTTTTGTTATCCACAAACGGGCCAGCCAGTTTACTATTAGATAAGTTGATGAACAGTCACTCATCCCGTCACTCCATCAGCCCCACTGAGCTAGACTGCCTCAGTGAAAGTGTAACCCATGTCATGTTAACATTTTATTTCTGCTAAAAAGTTTAGAATTTAGGGCCTAGGGAGCAAAAGGTCACAGAGCATGAGCTGTTGGAAAAGTTGCTCACATATTACCAACTGCAAAAGCCCCACCCCCAAAGTCAGTCTGGCTTGCAGCAGGAGAGAGAAGACCCAGAGTTTGACTGAGGAAAACTGATTTCTTTGCAGGTATGTGATGGGCACAACCAGGGAGTGATTGCATCCTAGAATTTCCCGTTTAGGAGTTATAAAAAAAGGGTTTGTCAAACTATTTGTTTAATTATGGTTAAGGCTATGGTTTAAAAACTCTTCCCCCCACCCCCACAAGTCAGTCTGGCCTGCAGCAGGAGAGAGAAGACCTAGAGCTTGACTGAGGAAAACTGCTAATTTCTTTGCAAGCCAGGGAAAGCATCCAGAGCACCAGCAGGAGCAACAAGTATCATTGAAAAACATATGGGGAAGAAGCAGCCCTGCATGTCTTTAAGTTAACATTTTGGACTTTCTGTTTTCCCTGTTATGATGACCTAGCCCTGTTCCTTCACTCAGATGCCGGATTTTCCCTCAATTTTTTTCTTCCTTTCTGACTGAGCAGCCCCTTTATCTAGACTCTTCTTATCTGAAGATATATGGCTGTCTCACCCTTTCACTTTATTGTATTTTGATGCTGGCTCGGGCTGCAGTCACCCACACACACAAAATAATCCACTTTCAAACTGGATTTTTACTGTGTGAACTAGCAAATGTCAGCTAACACTGCCATTGCTTGGAATGTGTAGGCAGATGGGTGTACTTGCTCGCCTCCCTCTCTCCCTCCCTCTACTGCGCTTATCTCACAGGTGTCCTTGAAGCTCTGGGCGCTTCTTCCCTGCTCTTCCCACTGGGAATCTAATGGCTGGGCTTTAGCCCGCGCTTGGTAAGGTAAAGGTTCCCTTGCTCGAAAGCCAGTCGAGTCCGACTCTAGGGTTGCGGTGCTCATCTCTGTTTCAAAGCCGAAGAGACAGCGCTGTCCGAAGACATTTCCGTGGTCATGTGGCCGGCATGACTAAACACAAAGGCGCACGGAACGCTGTTACCTTCCCACCGAAGTGGTACCTATTTATCTACTTGCAATTTCTTGCTTTCGAACTGCTAGGTTGGCAGGAGCTGGAACTAGAGGCGGGGGCCCACTCCGTCATGCGGCACTTCTTGGCTGTGTAGTATCAGGGGGTCTCCTTTGAAGGCGGTATATCCCAGGGGCCCCTCACTTCTCCCGCCATTCCTGACACAAGAGGTCATGGTGTCTCAAGTACTTTCCCTCTCAACAAACTGAATCTACTGAAGACCTGGTGTTGAGTGTGATTGACTGAGAACCCTGATAGCAAAATCCAGTTGGAAAGTGCATTAAAAGTGGATTATTTAGTGTGTGTGATAGCAGCCTCAACCCAAGAACTTTAGGGAAGAGACAAGATCACTCTTTTAACTTAAACTTCTGCAAATGGCACATGAGAGGCTTTAAAATGTTCAAAAATAAGATATTTTATTCAACGTAGAGGGGAAAAGGTCAGGTGAAATCACAGGAGAAATGTCTGAGGTGAACCAAATATAACTCCTAGGTGACTTCTTATAATTACAAACTCCAGTTCATATGTTTCTAGCATGTGAGAGTTTAAAGTTTTACACAAAGTCTAAGAATCTTTGAAATGAGAGCCTTTGGTTTCAGTGTTTTCTAAACACTCCAGTATACTTTCTTGACTCTTTAGATTTCAGAAGGCAGGGATAGACTACCAAGTACCCAAATTTCTTCTCTAAACACATCAGGAATCACTCCACTCTTTGAGCTATTTCCCTTTCCAACTGGGTAGGGAATCACTTCTCTAACTAGAAGAGCTATCCCTTTTTCTGGCCCAAATGAGGGTGTTCACTGATCTACTCAGTCCTCCTTGCCAACCTTCCCACTCCTCAGTCAGTATTAAACTTTCTTCAGTCAGTTCTAAACACTCCTCAGTCAGGGCTAAGCTCTCACAGGTCACAGCTAAACTGCTCCTGTTCTCAGTCAGTACTAAACTGAAGTATCCTCAGCAGTCAGTTCCCACATCTCTCTGCTCAACTGATGCTCAGCAATCAAATTCCTTTTTGAGCAGCCTGTCACTCAAGGCTCTTTGGTCCTGTGAGGCATTAACCCTTCACAGTCCATTACATGTTTACAAAGCACTTATGTGCTTTTAAAGTACAGTCTGTCACACCTGTGTTATTGGGCATTGTCTGCTAGAATCTGACATTGTTTTGAGTGCTCTTCGTGATGGGTACTGAAGATCCTATTGTTTCAAATGTTGCTACGTTCAAAGCCATTATGATTTAATTTTACATTTAGTTGTAAAGTGTTAGATTTATTATAAATATTTGTTACACTGGAAAACATAACACCTTTATTGTTTTTTTTCCTTATTTTTAAGCGATTTCACATTTCTTTCCCAAGCCACAAGGGTGCTGTCCATTATTTATCTGACCCCCTGCTCAGGGATCTATGTACCCAGGGCTCTGCTGGGTTGCAAAAGCACTGGACCATTAGTAAAGCATAGCACACATTATTTGGTGAATTTGTCTTTCTATTTCCATCTCATTATAATGTTAATGGTAAGAAATCTAGGTACTATACAACTATCAAAGATTAGATTGAACCTTCTCTTCCGCTAGCAGCCCTTTATGAGTCTGTCTTATACTGAATCAGATCACTGGTCTATCAAGGTCAGTATTGTCTACTCTGACTCTCAGCAGCTGTTCAGGGTCTCAGGAAGAGATATTTCACACCACCCACTGCCTGATCCCTTTAACTGGAGATGCCAGGGACTGAACTTGGGACCTTTTACATCCACAGCAAATACTCTTACCACCACTAAGACATGGCCCCTCCTGGCTGAAGTAAGGAAGAGGAACTGAGCAAAGGCATCCCCACTTCATCCCTGCCACTGGTGGAAGAGGAGGCTATCAATTGGGCCAAGAGGAAGTCTAGTGATTTTGCTCAGTTCTTCCCTCCTCACAAGCCCTAAGTGCCGTATGGATTTTGTCCACAAGTCCTTCCCACTCACACATTGTTTTCTGGGCAGAATTTAGGTGCTAGGTGAAAGGTAAAGGAAGAGAAAAAGCCACCAACGCAAGCACCTTCTGCTCACAATTCAAAGGATTCGGCCCAGTGTGGCTGCGGTCACACACACAAAATAATCCAGTTTCAATCCACTTTCAGTGCACTTTCCAACTGGATTTTACTATGTGAACTGGCAAAATCCAGTTGAAAACTGCATTGAAAGTGGATTAGTTAGTCTGTGTGACCGCAGCCTGTGTGTCCCTTAATGGGGCTTAAGAAAAAAATCCACTTCCTTCACAGTGCAACACTACCCTAGAACAAGTGCAGAAACTTACATTTGGCATAGAGGCAATCCATCATTGACTGCACCAGGTCTAGTTTGGCTTTAATGGAGAAATTGATAAAGTTGGTATCAACCAGGATGTAGTAGGGAGGCCCTAGTTGTGTGTTATATTGGAAGAACAAACAGGAGGGATATTGAGGGCTGCAAAGACAGATACAAGACAAGTTACTTCAATACAGGAATACAAAACATAATACCTACACATTGTCAGGCAACTCCTAAAAGTACCTGTGACTGGGGTGGAGGTAGCGTGCTATGACACATGCAGGGTTGAGGCCTGCAGTAGGCTTGGGGAGCGGAGTCTCAGCTCCATGGGTGGTCAAATGAAGACACTCCACTTCTTGGGAGTGCTCTCTGTTCTATTAAGGCTTCACCATATGCCAGTTTTACACTCCACAGCCTGGGGTACTTTGCAGCACTCTCCAGGTTCTCCAGACTTCCGTAGCTCCTCCTTCTCTGGTTTCAATCACCCCCAACTCCGTTTCATCACTACCTTAAGAGCACAGCCCAATAAGTGGAACCACCCACTGTTGTCAGGTGCCTGCCCTCTGGTCCTTACGCCCCAATTATACCTCAGTCCTAATGGTACTCTGTCATCTCCACCAGCCACAGCCACCCTTGTCCTGCTGCAAGGGTCCTTGGCCACACTCATCCCACAGGTCTGTCCTGTTTCCAAGCCAGTCATCCTGAGGAGGCTTGTCAAACTCAGCTGGAGCCAGTCTGCTCCGGCTTATGTGTACTGCTCATGGTCTGGGATCCTATCCAGTGCCACAGCACCTTTGCATGACATACAGATTCTTGATCCCAGACAAATGGGACGGAAAATGCAGGGGGGAAGCGTGGCTGTTTGCCCCGGAGCAAAGTAACGTGCAGCAGCCCGATCACATGTCCCGTCGAAGTCCCATAGTTGGGCCGTTAGGTGCCGATCACACGGCTATCCTGCAGCGCGGCAAAGAAGCGATGCAGCACGATCACACCAGCAATCGCTAGGCGCCGTTTCCATGGCAAACGGGATTTTTTTTTCTCACTGAAAGTTGTGCATGCGCATGATTGTTTGTGCGCATCCTGTGGAGACTTAAAAAAAAATCCGGTTTGTGACAGGACATGGACGGGCACCGGATACCACGGGATTCAAGTGGAAACGCGATCAGACGCCCGCCCTTGCCCCGTGTTTTCCGGAAACTAGTACCTCGTATGTAGTAGTTTTTTTTACTATGCATCTTTGGTGAGAAGCCATGGGTTAGCCAATGGTGCGCTACGTCTCCCAGATGTTCCGGTGTGATTGCACCCGGAAAATCTGCGGGACGATCGTGCCTTCAGCGCAGCAAATACTTCGTGTGAACGGGGCCATAGTTAATTTTAACCTTTATATGCTTTTATAGGTGTGGAAAATCTAGCTACTCTGTGTCTCACAGTGGCTGGGAGGGGGGGGAAGGGGGAGAGGCCAACCGGGACTGGAAAAATCCAAACTTCCCCACCAATATGGAAGCCAGACAGGCTTTGCTGCAACCTTCCCCAAAACTTTGCAACAAAGCAGGTTTGGAAAACATCAGATAAAAGGTGGGGAAACTTCAGGATGTATATAAATGCATGCTGAAGGAAAGGGGTGTGTGTGGAGACATTTCCCAACAACATCGAACTCAGGACAAATAACCCATGTGGAAACAGCCAAAGAGGCAGTCTTTTTCTCAACTTTAAGAACTCTTCAAAAGTCCTTCTTGATTAAAAGACTGAAGCCATGTCCAAAGTTCCTCCCTTGGCTCAAAATAATGAAAGTGTAGACCACAAAAGTGGCAGTGCTTGCTATAAGACTGTACATGACATCTAGGACAGACTTTTCCACCCATTCTTCTCCACTTCCTAGACCGCAGAGCCATTATTAAGAAGCTGCTGCCTTGAAGAAACCATCTGTGGTGAAAAACTGAAAGGCATCAAGAGCAAGGTCAAAAGTGCTACATGCCCTACTTCCTGCATGCTTACTAATGTTCACAGACAATCCTACTGCCTAAGTAATGGTTTACTAAGTCCAGAACCAGTCCCTAACATTCTACTTCCTGAGAGGGGCAGGGAAGCACCACATCTAGGAAGTCTAACAACACTTGTTTCCCTTGCAAAAAAGTCCATACTCAAGGACTCTGGTTCTTGTAATTTCCCACAATGCATCTGGTGAGCACTACACAGAAAGCAAGAAATCCTTTGGTACTTACACCTCTCTCTCTTTGATAGCACTTGGATCATCCTTCTTTTTCTTCTTGGCTTTTGCTCGGTCTTGCTCCTTGCTGGGAACAACAAAAGGTTTCAGAAAAGCACATTACCAATTATCATCAACCAAAAGAGCAACATTTACTTCCATCTTTGGTAACAGGCCTTCACCTCAGGGAGGTCTGCAGCTTACCTGTTGCTTCAGTGGCAGCTGAACCACAGGTGGCATTTTGACACAAAGTAATAAAACAAACAGAAATCCCTAAATTCAGTCGAACAAACCAGTAAATGTAGACATGAAAACAGAAAAGTACACTTCCTTTTTGTTGTTGTTGTTATCCAGTCACAGCTGGCTCATGGTGACCTTGTGTGGTTTTCAATGCAAGAGACATTCAGAAGTGGTCTGCTATTGCGTTCCGCTGTGTCATGACCCTGGTATTCATTGGTGGTCTCTCATCCAAGTATTAACCAAGGTCGACCCTGTTTAGCTTCTGAGATCTGATGAGACTGGGCTAGTCTGGGCTATCCAGGTCAGAATACATTTCCATTTACCCCTCCATAAAATATTAACAGCACACATTTAAGTTGATAAGTACCTATGTTTTTTCACTCTTCTCGCTTCCAAGTGGTTGTTTGATAGGTTTCTAGAAGAGTTCATTTCTTTCTACAGACTTGTGGGATGCCAAATTTCATATTGCAAATTTAAAGATATCCTGATTTTCATTCATGGCAGGGCATGCTTAACTTTCATTGTGTTGGGTCTTTTAAAGTGACCCCAACATTATACCTTAATTCTTAACAGAAGTAAATTATTTTTGAGTGTGTGATATGTCATATGTTAATGACACAATGTAATAGCACAAGCTAGTACTTCCAGGTAATGAATACTTGACATTCTGAACATACCACGCTGCAAACAGGTAGAATCAATAGTTAGTACCCAAGTATCCTCTGTTATGGTTCGCACCTGACAGAATGCCCTTTCTGATATGGTCAGGAAGGTGCCAACACTTATATTGTTCCTCAGACTGTTTGATGCAAAATTGTTCAGGACATTTTTATTAATGTCACTGAAATTTTAGGTGGTTCTAATCGCTCTGTCTGTTGCATACACTATGCTGTTAACACTGTCTCTCCAATTCTGTAATCCAGTTTCGGTTCATTGTCTGTTGTATGTATTATACTATTTTATTGTATGTCGTATACTGTTTAATTTACTGTTCTAATTCTGCAATCCCATACTGCTCTGATTGCATTGTTTTTAATTGTGAAACCCACCTTGAGTATGTGGGAAAAAAATTCAGTGGGATTTTTTTAAATAGGCAACTACCCCCAGCAGTTCTGTATTAAACACAGTTCAGAACATTTAAAAACTGCTACCCAATTAATTTGGTGAGATTTCTTAATCCATAAAAAGTGGTCAATTAATAAAAGGAATATCCATTAAAGACAGTAGTCTTATCTCAAAACTCAGCAGCTGTCAGTCACCACTCAATAACTTCAAGATACTCACAGGCGCTGGTCACGGAGGCTGATCATGCGTTTCATAGTAGCATATTTTCTTGCTTTCTTCTGTTTCCCCTGAAAAGGATACATTAATAATAGGTAATTATTCTGTAGAAATACCATGGGGTACTGCTTGATTTCTACTATGAAAGACTTAAAAAACTCAAGCCTACTTGTAGATCAGGCATGTTATTTATGGTTACTCACCAACGACAGAAAAACACTCCACACATGATGTAATGACTAGTAATTGCCATTTCATAGTATCTGATGAAGTGTGTGTACACACGAAAGCTCATGCCTTGAATAAAGCTTTGTTGGTCTTAAAGATGCCACTGAATTCAAACTTTGTTATGCTGTTCACTGTTATCATGTCCCTAGTAATTAAAACAAATAACTGGACTGAAGCTTCAACAAATTTTCACTCAAATTAGGCTGTAGTGTAAGCCATTCCACTACCAAGTCAGTCTCTTATGCCCTTTCTTGTTAAAAGTTCAGGATGAAATACATGGTTCTCCCCTCCACCATTTTAATCCTTATAACAGTCCCATGAGGCAGGTTAGAATTAAATAGTGATTGTCCCAATATTGCTCACTGAGTTTTGGATTGAGTGGGGATTTCCCACTCCAAGCCCAAATGTTCAACATCACACTGACTATGACTCTGTTCCAGCACATCACAACCACAAGATTACCACCATATGTGAACAGAATTGCTTCCTTCTAATGCTGCAAGGGCTCATTAATACCTTGCCCTAGGAACTGACTTCTCTACCTGTCAGCTGAACCACCCAAGAATATGAAGTCAGTGGGCAAGACTTGTTTCCCTTGACAGCTTCTTATGTAGTAGATTTCAAATATGATAGTTGGCTTTCTGCAAACTGTACAAAACTGAATTATTCAAGAGGACTTTTCTGCACAGTTAATGGGGTTACGCCATGCAAAATGGATCCAGGTTGGTAGCCATGTTGGTCTGAAGCAGTAGAACAAAGTCTGAGTCCAGTGGCACCTTTAAGACCAACAGTTTTATTCAAGGTATAAGCTTTTGTGTGCAAGCTTACATCTTCAGATACAGTGAAACAGAGTGAAACGGTACAAAATGGTTCACAAACTTTCTTGGATAAATGATGAGAGAATGTGGTCTATACTGCTTTGTATCACTTATTGTCAGTAGGTTGCTATTATGTAATTTTTCTATCGCTTAATACTTATGCTATGCTTCAGTTCTTTCTAGTAGTTCCAGACTGCTAAAATCCTAATACATTGGTTACTGAATGTCACATTTTCTTAACTGTACTGATTCATTTTGTGTAATCGGCCAGGAGTGCCTGTGAGAAAGGCAGACTATAAATAACATAATAAAGTACATAAAGGGGAAGGAGGGCAAAATTGCTTATACTGACTGAAATGAGGCAAATAAGTGCCTCATTATTCTCCCTTTTCCTTCCTCTCATTGTTAGACCACAACCTGACTGCCCAATAATTTGTAACCAGCCCAGAACAGCAAGCCTTACAAAGTTGGCCACCGTACCCAGTTTGTGGAAGATAGTCCCTGTTGTGACAAGAACATAAGAGACACTAGCCTACAGATAAGTCACCCTGGGAACAGAGCCATAACCTCCTCAGATTTCAGGCTGAAAGGAGATGGTTACCCTTTATGGAAACAAATGGGCAGGATAGAGATAACAATTTGCCTGCCTGCCAGAAAAGAGCAAGACAGAATATCCTGAGTTAGGGTAATAAAAAGTTGATGACTTTGCACTTTATTATGGTTGGGTAAAGGTGCAAGGCAGCACACATGGGAACTCAAACCCAATTTCAGAAGAGTTCAAAGCTAGTAAGAAATGGTTATAATGTTTAGCACATGTTGCGGAGGCACACAAGCCAAGGACTAAGGAGAACTGGAGTGAATTTTGCATCAGCCAGCCTCTATGTTTCAAAGTTCCAGCTTAGTTGGTGTCCACCCCACAGAAAGGAATGTCAAGGTAAACCCAGTGACTTGTACAACTTAGTTGGCCCTTAGTTTTGTTTCTTGTATGTTAACTTCTGTAACATTCCTGCTAATGTTCTGACACTAGCTTCCTATCCTCTTGCGCTCTATAAACTAGAGGTGTATGTTAGCAAATGAAGACCTTTTTTCTTTCTAAAGATCTCGGACTGTGACTAGGAGCTCTAATCCAAGCACCTGCCCATTCAAACACACATAGACTAAACACCTGACCAGGCTAATGGGTTAGTAGGGCATGGGGAAGGGCAGTCCACAATGGCAAGGGCATGTACAGGTAGGACACCACTGTCAGTGCTTCAAACCACTGATAACCAAGGAAAGGTAGACAGGCTTAAGCAGTGGCAAAGGAACTACCCCATATGATAGAAGAAAAGCAAAAGAAGATATTGGATTTATATCCCACCCTTCACTACCCAAAGGAATCTCAGAGTGGTTTAAAATCTCCTTTCCCTTCCCTTCCCCACAAGAGACATCCTGTGAGGTAGATGGGGCTGAGAGAGCTCTTTCGAGGACTGCTTGAGAGAGAACAGCTCTAAGAGAACTCTCCCAGATTAGAACCCACACTGGAGTCTGGACACTGTGCAAGCAGCGAGACAGAGTTATAAGGAAATAGGGAGCAATTTGGCTAATCCCCCATTACCTCTTGGGTACGGGGGTGGATTGTTACAGGCCCATAAATGGCTACTAGCCATTATAGACGAATGGAACCTCCGTGTTCAAGACAACATATCTTTGAATGCCAGGAACCAGGAGAACTGAGACTACAACAGGGTGAGGTTTGGGCCTCTTTAACTCTGTTTATTGGCAATCTCGGAGCACGCAAAAACAAGATGCTGAACTACACAACTGTTGGTCTGATTCACCAGGGCCGCGATGTTGCTCAGATCAATCCTTTACAGAGCGACTCCCGTCAATGGGCTTATTTATTTCAAAAATGCAGATGCCGCCAGTCCAGAAAACCTGCTCCCCCCGTCTCTCATCAAGGCAATCATCATAAAACCGCACAGCATTGTCAAAAATTTAACAAGACATTCCAGAAACACACAAAATAAAACCCCGGCCATTAAAGACTGCAACTACTCCACGGAGAATTACGCTCTGTATTTCTCCACACGCATATATTTGGGAAGAACCTCTATCGCCTGCATAAGCAGGATCGGCCACCGCCCCACGACAAACTCGCTACTCACCATCTTGTAGCCTCTTCAGCTTTCGCACGAGCCTCCACCGTACCTTCTCACTTTTTGTTGGGCTGCTTCCGGTACGCTCGTTCACACGTCACTTCCGGCTACCGGGGAGGGAAGGAGAGTGGCTGGAGTCTGGGACCTGGACAGTGCGCGAGCCGCGAGACCGTTAGAGAGCTATTAGCCCCGTCGCTGCTGCCTTGTCTTCGCTTCCAGAGAGAAGAGAAGGGGGGGCCCAGCTTGGAGTCGGGGCAAAGAGACGCCTGCCGCTGGGAATGGGGGCGGCGCCCTTGGGCATTCCCTCTTTCCTTCCGCCGCCTTGACGAAAGGGACGCGTCCGAGTTCTGTGGGGCTGGGTGGTCTTAGCCCCCAGCAGCAGAGTGAGGCCTCCTGGTGGGTTTCCTCCCAGTGTTTCCATCCTGCTAACTGGCAGAGCAAGGTGAAGTTTGTTCCTCCCCCCGGGGGGGGGATTATGTAGGCTGCAGAAGCCCCTTGATTTGTGGGCTGCTTCCTTTTTTTTCCGCCACACCCCCCTCCACTGGACAACTGGCAGGCGAAGGAGAATGGCGGGGAGGGTAACAAGAAGGGCTTCTCTTCATTGGTGCCTGTTCCTCGTCGCTCCATGGCTCTGTATATGTTAACAGGCAGGTGGGGGGGAGTGTCTCGTCCGTCTCCCGCCGCTTAAATCAGTCCTGAAAGTCAAGTTGGCAGTTGCAGTGTTTTGAATGTGACGAAATGTTGCCCCCCCCCCCAGGAGTGAATGATCTTTTTCACACGGGAATCTTTGTTGACCCTGTTCTTGTAAGCCTTCCTGCGGTCGCTTCTGCATTGTCTGTGTCCTGCATGTTCTGCTGCAGTGAGGCACTTCATTGTTTTTCATTGCTCTGGTAGTGCTCAGTCCTGAATAGAGTGTTGTTCTAGAAGAATCCAACTTGGGGGAAAATCTTTTCCCCACCTTGCTTTACATACTTTGTTTTTGATATGAGCTTTCTGTTGCTTGAGATGTTGTCAGATTTGCCCAGTATAATAAGCTAGTGATGTCTTTTTGTTGTTGGGTATGAACAGTCTGGCCCAGGCACCTTTGCAGTGTCTCCCCCTCACCATTAAGTAATTTGGAGTTGTTTGAAATACACAGTGGAATGTTTTAGATCATGGTATGAAATACTTTGGTATGAAATGGTATGAAATCCATTGTTGTGAAATTTGTGCTATATTTCTCTTCTTTTGTATAAAGGGCATCTGATGGTAAGGCTCGCATATAAGTTGCAGGGAGAGATAGGTTACATGGTTCTTATTTGCAGATATTCTTATATACAGGGTTGTCTTGAACTATGGGCTGAGACTACAACAGAGCCACTCATTTGTAAAAATCGTCTCTAAGCAGTGAAATCTTACAAAACTCTCTAAAAACATACATTGCCAATTCCAGTATGTGGGTTAAAACTGTTTCTGGACTTGTAAGCGTGTTATATTAGTTTTTCCTATTCTTGCCCTACAGTGACTACTGTGAAAGCAGATTAGTGAAAATTCTTCTGTTCTTTTTAAAATTAACTTGTGAGGAGCAATCCTGTGTGTTAACTACCACTGGCAGCTTGAGGGTCTTGGTCTCGTTTTAGCAAGACCAGCAGAGCCCCAATTGTATTTAGTCTGGTTGCTCATATATATGAGCAATTTTACCATGTGCCAGCACAGCAGAAAGCTAATTACTAAGCATATATTATGAGGCAGATGTGTGCACATTCATTGTATCATGGACAAGGTGGAATAAATTTTGTTAATCTTTAAGGTGCTACTGGACTGCCTGAATGATAGGTTTTGGGGTTTCTTTTAAGGATTGTTCATTGTCACGATGACAGTTGATGTGACACAGGGACCTGGCCTTTGCCACTTGTATTGACTCAGTTGTGTAACATCGTGTCAGCTGTAGGTTATGAATTTACATTTAATGCACACTCATGTTCTTTCGCATTTGCTGGCTAAGCCTGCTGAAAGATATTTCTGCTTTGTTTGTAGTCTGTGTTCTAACTACATAAGCAGCAGCAAACTGTTCAGTGTGCCAATAAAGCTTTTTTTACACAGCTGTTGGTGAATTGCTGTTAATCACTATTCCTTAGCTTGGTTCCTAGTTGACATTAAAGCACAATGGAAATATAGTTTCTGCAGTTTGGGGGGAAGGATAAAAGTTGGTGTTACTGCAGGCTACCATAATTGTATTTCTGTCAGTGATTACCAGACAGTAGGAAATATGGAAGAAGCACCACCTGACACCTTGGAGAAGTCCTATTGGAATGGCGGGCTTCAATTCTACTTGCATTCCAGTGTCTCTGTTTCTGCATCAACAGCAGTTTGAACATGCTACCCTTAATGTATCCACAAAGTGTGGACATAAAATTGCTTGAAGTTGGATTGCAGTTAACTCTAGAAGTAAAAGTATGTTCACTTATCTGTATGGCAGTCAGAGGTGCAAGAAGATCAGGAAGGATGTCCCTGCACAACCTCTAGCATCTGATAATATGACTGTCTACGATGATAATATGTCTGTCAAAGAACTGGCTTTTGGAGTTGCTTGCACAACAGTCCTGCCCCTGCTAGCACTTTGAGTGTTGCATCTGTCCAATGCTACTTGCCCATTCATATCTTCCTAGAGTTTAGCTTGGAGTTAAGCACAGACACGGGGCAGAAATTTTCCACTGCTTAATTTATCAGCAGAAAATTTTCCATTTCTAAAGATGCTTTGTGTAGTAAAATTAATCACTATATAGAGCCTTTTCACCCATCTCTCTCTGCAAGTGTGTGGTTACAATGATAACACTGAATAGATGCTGTTGCTAACACAATATTAGACAAGCTTGGTAGTTTTAAAGCTGTAATGCATGTTTTTATCATGATTATCCTTAGGAATTGCATGAGCAAGTGCATGTGTGTTGTTGTTTTGAAAATGGGGTGGGAATAAAACCACAAGGACATACAATAAAAAAAAATTAAAACTCAAGTTATGAATTCATCTGGCTTTAAGTCAGAACCAGAAGTAAAATTCTTATTTCATCTCTGACTACAAATGAGAGCAAAACCAAAACTGTCTGTTTTTTGTTTCACTTAAAATAAATACAATATCTTATTTCTTTTCCTGAGCTGGGGAAGTTTGAAATATAGTTAAAGTAAATCTGGTATGGAACTAACAATTAACTAACAAGAGCTATCTCAGCCCCACCTACCTCATAGGGTGTCTGTTGTGGGGAGGGGAAGGGAAGGGAAAGGAGATTGTAAGCCGCTCTGAGACTTCTCCGGGTAGTGAAGGGTGGAGTATAAATCCAGTCTCTTCTTCTAATGCAAGAGATAGTGCAGAAGGTGACAGTGAAACTGAAGTGTTCCTGTGACCTCCATGGAAGAAAATTCCATTTTGTTGAAGCAGATGGGTGACCAGTCATGTCCAGAGCATATCATGCACAGTTCTTTGGGTGTGCTGAGATTAGTATGTCAACAGTTTTCAATGCCTTCAGTTTTTTTCTTACTTTTAAAGATACAAGGACACTAAATGTGATATTGCCATTAGCTGTTCGTAAGTATTAGCCCAATAAAATAATTTCCACAAACATTTGAATTTGCTTGAATATAACATTTAAACCATGTTTGATTTTGTTTTTTTCTGTTCAAATACTTCAGGTCAAGCATTTGATGCTATGAAAACATAAAACTAGTATGAAATAGTTTTGAAACTTTGTCTATTAAACATAAACCAGAATAAACATGGTAAATCAGATCATGCTCTATTTAGGGCATCAGAAGGATCTCCAAATTATTCTGAAGAAAGCACGAGTTATAAATCAAATGTGTCTTGGAGTCAGAAACAGAGGGTTACAGTGTCTCTTTTCCTTAGAGCATAAGCTTTTTCAGCCAGCACTTCTTGATTTTTTTATTAGGGCAGAATAATCCATAAGATTTCCCAGGCAGGCCTGAATTCAGCTTGGGGGTGGTGGAAATTTTCAGCAGAAAAAGTGTGCAAGGGCAAAGAGTTAAATAGTTGCTCCTATAAATTTTCCCATTTAAATTCCAGCCCCAAAGTATGTAACCTGTTAGTTTATTTTTCCATGTTTTTTTAAAACAAGAATTTACATGTAATGTAGTGTTTCACCCTTAGTTTCTGTGTTATTGTAATCAATTTAATGCCAAATTCCCTCTCTAATCTGATAATGAATTGCATTGTATGTTTGGAAGTAGCTAAATATGCAAAATAGCTTGATCCTCTGTGCCCTAAATATGTTTGCTGTCTGGTCTCAGGTTATGTGGCACAAAGGAGCAAGCTTTGAATGTGATAACTCTTCTGCTGTTTTCTGTCTGTCTAGTCTGTCATCTTGCCTGTCATTTCACATAAAGCAAATGAAATCAGAGTTAAATTTACTTACAGAGTGAGACATGCTTTCAGGCAAGGAGAATTTTGAAATAGTGCACTGAAGAATAGTCACAGATAGTAGGAAGGATGTCAGGTTTCTTTCAGGTACAAAATTTAATCAGAAGATATCTCTGTCATTTATGGAAGATGCTAATGGTAGGCCAGCTGGTAGATAAGAGATCCCTTTTGTCTCTCACAGGAGTTAAGTTGGATGACTAGGGTAGTTCTGTGTTTGTATTTGATTGTTTGAAAGCTCCTTAGAAAGTAAAACTTCAGAATTGTTGAGTAGCATTTATAAGCATCTCAAGGCTCGTAAGCACCTTCATAAAGATATAAGATGCATTCCAGTGGGACGAGTATCGCGGGTCCCCCACTTGTAAAGATATAAGATGCATTCCAGTGGGGCAATATACTTTGGTTCTTTGTCCCTGGCTTTAACCTGCACTGCAAAATTACACTTTGGTTATAACACTTAAGTTGGCTTTAACCTGCACTGCAAAATTACACTTAAGTAGTTTGCTATTTTTGTAATTATTGCAATCATTTACTGAAAGTTTGAGCAGCACAAGTTTAGGCATTTCATCATCCATATCCTGTTTCTGAACACCCCAATATATGGGTAATTTTGTATGCTGTGGGAGGGTTGCCTACTAACGGATAGAATATATATGGATGGTAGGGAATTTTGAAGCCTGGTTAAAACCTGTAAGGAATTGATCCCTGTACTTCTACACTCCAGTACTCTGAAACCAAACTTGTAGCTGAGACTGGCATGCATATATTAACTAAAGAACAATTGGAAAGGGTGAAGAGAAAAATCGGGAAGGTTAGTTTTGGATGGAGTAGTCTGCCACTGTTTCTTTCCTCAGTGAAAATCCTCCTTATCTCCACCTAGTACGGTATCAGTGATGGATCCAGTTCCAGACAGAGAAAAAGGATTTTATTTTTTTGTACTGACTATAGGGAGTTGAGCGAAAATTGTGTATACTCCATCCCAGTTAGGCTTGAGGTCTAGATGTACCATCACCACTCCATCCATCTTGGAAGAGTTCCTAGCCCGTTTGGGAACATCAGTAGCCTTCTGAGTGTTTTCCATGAAAGCCAGTTGAGGCATGTGCAAAGGGGTGAGGATGTAGTTTCCATCATTCCTCTGTCCAGCATCTTACACCATTGCACATTTATAAGTTGCTCCTTAGTAATATTTATTAAGAAAGATTTGTAGAATCTGTTCCAAATTTGTATCACAAGTTGTTGTTTGAGTCTGCAGTCCCATTAATTTTCCAAATACAGCCAGTCAATTAAGAGCGGAAGCTCTGAGCCACCTTTCCAGACTGCTTGTCAGAAAGTCTTTTATAACTAGAAAATGTGTCTAATCAAATAGCTAGCTGAGCAATAGGCAAATATTGTCTATCTGGAATCCCCAGATAGTAAAGGAAGAAGTGCATGAGCACATTGTGTTTTCCCTAGTATGTATAGGAGAAAGAGACACTTGGCAATGGGGCTTCTGTGAAGCACACATTAAAGGTCTTTGGAGCAAATTTTCTCTATTTTTTTCAAATGGACCTGAGGAATTTGGAAACTTTTAGTGAGTAAAGGAAGAATAACAAAACTGTAGACATTGCAGAGGAAGGGGACATGGTACTTCAGCACAGAAGATAAGAGACTGCACCAATCCTTGCTTAATATTCATTGATATGCTTTTGTAGGCATGGTTGGTGGTGTACTTTTCCTTAATTTGAGTATTGGGATATTTTGTGATTCTTTCTATGTTGTGTCCTTCCATCAGAATGTCTATGGCTAATGTGACTCTTGTGTAAAATGTAGTAGTAAGAATGTTGTCTTTCATCTGTTTGACTAGACATTTGATCATTTCATAAATGTAATTATGGTAATTTCTTGTTTTTCATTTCAGGAGGATGTGCCGACAAACCTAGGGTTTCGTGATGTGACTGTGCAGACTGCCACTCTTTGGGATGGGAGACCCTTTGGCATGCTTGATTCCCTAGCTGTGAACCTTTATTGTGGATTCCCAAACTGCTTTCCTTCATGATGACCTGGCATTCATCACTTCCTGATGCTTGCCTAGATTTTGTGTGCTGAACAGAAAGGTGCTTTGGAATGGGCACTCCCCTATTGTCTTTCAGGGCATGGGAGCTTGTGTAAAGGTATGTGGTTTCGGGGGTGGAGAAGATACTTCTGTAAGTGGTGAACAACAGTTTAGATTACAGTTTAGATCACTGACAGTCAAAAAAGAAAAAAATCAATGTTATGTGATTTGCTGCTTTTGGGGGCTGACAGTAATATACATAAAGGTACCTGGTGTGTCATGATGTGCTTTCCGGAACTCTCCACGCTCTTTAGAGTAAAAGAGCTTGAGCAATGTTGGTTTTTGATTTAAGTAAAAAGAGGCAGGCAAGCACAACTCCTTTTCCTGTGTGATGGCCCCCTTTTTAAAATCCTGTTACTGACAATTGCTTTGCTAACTTCTCTTTTTGGAAAAGAGACTTGTGTGTATAACAGATGCAGACTGGGACAATGCTGGTGGTGGATAGCCCAAAACGAGCAAGGAATTTTCCTTTCTGCTCTGACATCTGCCATTTGTTGTCAGTACACATGCTGAAAGTTTTGCAGGCCACTTTGCATTTTCTTTATTTCATTACTGTACATGTATGTTAATGTCAGAAATTATAAACTGTTAAACTTTATTACTCATTTTCAATTATTTTTCTTGCTTAGATTGTTAATTTGAATAATTGTCAGTATGCACTGGAGAATATTGGTGATTTCCAGTTCTGATACAAATTAACATATGAATATTGGCTAAGAACAACCAGACATTATAACTTGACTTTACTGTTCCAAGGTGTAGAACAGAGGTGTCAAACTTATTTGTTACGAGGGCCAGATCTGACATAAATGTCACTTTGTTGGGCCAGGCCATATGTGCCAAAAATGTAATATGAGGTACTGGAGATATAAACTTTAAAAAGATAATTTCAGATGTCAAATGGCAATAGTAGGCATGATTGGGTTAGGTGTGATATGCAGAGGGATAGTAGGTGTGGCGATATCAGCATTGGTAATGAAACAGAAAACCTAGGTCTCAATTTGATGCAGGAGGATTCAGTCCAAGAAGATGCAAGGAATAAATGGAAATAAGTCTGAAGAAGTGAGCACAGACTCACAAAAGCACATACCCTACCATAAATTTTGTTAGTCTTTAAGGTGCTCCTGGACTTTTACTCTTTCTACTACTAGTAGAAACCACAACATTCAAAAACCAGTGGGGGGATATTTTAACCTTCCAGGACATTCAGTTGCTGACTTAAGAGTACCAGTTCTCTTACAAAGGCATTTCAAAAGGAGATTAGAAAGAGAGACTACTGAATTGCAACTGATAATGAAGCTCAAGACAATCCATCCTCCTGGACTGAATTGAGACCTAGGTTTCTTCTCTCATTACCAATGCATTCTATTGTCATTTGGCATCTGAAATCACTTCACTCTCCAATATATAAGGACAGATGGACTCACATTCTAGATGTATCTGAAGTTATTTTTTTCTCATTCCAGATGCAGCTGTGATCCTTGGCTGCGTGTCTCATTGAAGGGACCTAATGTTTTACGTTATTGGTAAGCAAAGAATCAGCTGTTCATAGGACACAATTTTTTCAAGGTCGATTTCTTTTAACTCATAGGATCAGAATCTGGTAAAAGAGACTGATCAAGACACTGTGGTGGTAGAGAACAGAAAAACCAAATCTCTCCCCTTTCCCCAGTAAAAAATATAATAAAGTAATTGGCAATTCATTTCACTTTCACAGTGTCTCAGAATATGCTGTTCAGCCTGCCTTAAAGGTCCTGTGTGGTGAAATTGTTCTCTCTGTGAGACTTCTAAGTGTTTATGAATTCTGCCTTGAGTAGCCCTGAGCATCATGCAGTTCCCAGTCTCTGTGTTTGTGAATTCTCCATATCTTTCTGAATTCTAACTGCTCTATATTTTCTGTTTGTGACAGGTGGGATCACAGTGTCTGTGGTAGCTTTCTTTTTCACCATTAAGTTCCTCTTTGAGCTTGCCGCACGTGTAGTCAGCTTCCTCCAGCATGAGGATCGGGAACGCCGAGGGGAGCGGACCATTTATGACTACGTGCGAGGCAACTACTTGGACCCCCGCTCTTGCAAAGTTTGCTGGGATTGGAAGGACCCCTATGAGGTGGGCCACAGCATGGCCTTCCGAGTGCATGTAAGGGAATATTTCTGTTTCCACAACAATTTGGGGATTGGGTTTAGGGTATGCGGCCTGTTCCAGTGCCTTCCTCCTCCACGTGGCTTTTTATATTGGAGTTATTACACAGGCTATACTTTTTCATGAACTTGGAGAGCCAGTTTGGTGTAGTAGTTAAGTGAGCGGACTCTAATCTGGAAGAACCAGGTTTGATTCCCCACTCCTACACTTGCAGCTGCTGGATGACCTTGGGCAAGCCATAGTTTTGTCAGAGGTGTTCTTGAAAAGAGCAGTTTCTGTCAGAGCCCTCTCAGCCCCACCTACATCACAGGGTGTCTGTTGTGGGGAGGGGAAGGGAAAGGAGTTTGTAAGCCACTCTCAGTGAAGGGGAGGTTATAAATCCAATCTCTTCTTCCTCTTCCTCCTCCTCTTCTTCTTCCGTGTATATTATCACCAAAGACTTCAAAGATATCTAGGGGGCATCTCATATGTTTTTGTAGTGAGTTTGTGTGGACTTCCATATTCAGGCAAGTTAAGCTTAATTGTTTCCCTGATAAGATTTAGCTGTATCCATTTTTCTTCTGGACATAATTTTGTTGAGATTGCTGTATATGCAAGCATACAGCTTGGAGTTTAGTTGTGTTGAAGGTCATCTCTTTTTCTTAAATAGTATAATCACTTCTATCAAAGCATATTGGAAGCCTGGAGATGGAGATGCCATACCTTATCTTAATAAGGGACACCATTCACAACATGGAGCTTTGAGATGCTTTCCTTTTCACTGGTGCACCATTTACTATGTTCATAGTATATCTGTGGCTTCCTGTTCATCCAGGCTTCTTAATTCGTTATGCAGTTGTTCTACAAGAATGGCCAGCCCTTCCCTGCTCACCGCCCTGTGGGGTTACGAATTCATATCTGCCATGTGGAGCTAGCAATGGATATTCCAGTGACCCAAGAAGTACTTCAGGATCCCAATTCGAATGTGGTGAAGGTGGCATTCACTGTGCGCAAGGCTGGGCGCTATGAGATCAGTGTGAAAATTGGGGGATTGAATGTGGCATATAGCCCTTACTACAAAGTCTTTCAGCCAGGTAAGGCCTAGGTGGGCTAATACCAAGGCAAGACATAGAAAGAAAAGCTTGACATAGATTATATGCCCCATTACTATTTGTGCTCTACTTATTTAGAGTGCTATGTTGTGGTCCACTGTGGGTAGGTTATAATGCCGCAGGCTGTCTTCGGGATTCTGGTGAAATGAAGACCAGCCATGCATGCTGCCAGTTGGATTTATGAATCAAAATGTGTTGTTAAATACAATAGCACACACTTGTCGCAATAGTGAGTAATCAAATAAAACTGTATGAAACACGTTACTTTTTCCCATAGAGAATTAGTAGTACCAGCTGAAAGCTCCAAGAGGATCAGGCATTAACTTCAATGGTAGACCATGTTTAGTCTTCCCCAAGTAGGAGGCCATGGTCCTGCCTAGCTCTTGACACCGTTCTGTGATAGGCGGGATTCTAAACTTAGGCGATCTTTTTATTTTGTGTTATTAATGTTTGAGTAATTCCCTTTGACTGTCTCTTACAACACCAGTGTGATGATAAATCAGTTTTTTTCTTTTCTGCAGGGATGGTGGTTCCATCCAAAACCAAAATTGTTTGCCATTTCTCCACTCTGGTGCTGACTTGTGGGGAGCCACACACTTTACAGATAGTCCCCAGAGATGAATATGATAATCCCACCAGTAACTCAATATCACTCATAGATGAGCACAATTACAGCCTTTCCATCCATGAGGTAAGCAAGATTGTGTCCCCTTCTGCCTTTTCAGGGTATGCAACACACCTATTTAGCCTAATAAAATACTTTTTGTTTTATCTAGCTTGGTCCCCAAGAAGAAGAGTCTTCTGATGTTTTGTTTGAAAAGTCTGTGGTTTCAAATCAAAAGACTTGTCAGGTTTTCTTGAGACTCATCCTACTCCGTAGGGGGTGTTTCCGTGCCTGCATCTCCTACCAAAACCAGCCTATTAGCAATGGCGAGTTTGATATCATTGTTTTGAGTGGTAAGTTGAGAACATTACAGTCACCTACATTTCAATTCTTCCACATAATGCTGTTATCTACTAGAGCATTTACAATGGATTTTTATTTACTGCATTTATATAGCACTCTTCCTTGAAAGATCTGACACTACAGTAATGCAGCAAATCTGTAAGGCAACTAAGCCTGAGAGGTAGTGACTTACCCAAGTCAACCAAGTGGGTTTAATAACTGAATGGAGTTTCAAACCCGTGTTTCCCTTCCAAACCTAACATTCTAGCTACTGTGCCATGCTAACAGGCACTCTCTCTTGGAAGTGTGGTTTCTCATGGAAATGAGAGTTTTGTGGAACCCACTGTTGTCCCTTTGATTTCGGGGATGTATTGCTGGTAAAGGAGGGCAAATAGAGAACCCTTGCAAAACCATTATTGAACAAGGATTCACTCAGTTATATACCTGAGTGAGCC
This sequence comes from Gekko japonicus, assembly GCF_001447785.1. Lineage (NCBI taxonomy): Eukaryota > Metazoa > Chordata > Lepidosauria > Squamata > Gekkonidae > Gekko > Gekko japonicus. The sequence goes on along the minus strand of NW_015172034.1, from coordinate 83,720 downwards.
AAAGAATAAAGAATTTACTGTTGTGAGACACTGGTAAAGTGCATTCTCCATCACTTCAAGCAAAATATTTTCCTTAACTACACATTGTGTGCATGTGTGTTTAAACAGTGCTCCAAAACCTTTTCATTAAATACTTATTTCAGTGGTAGGCAGTTTGGAATGGAGAAATGGCTGGAGGGAAAACGGCTAATTACTCCCTTTCCCCTCACTATTTCACGGCTCCATGTTTTCTTCTCCCCAAGCTGTTTTTCTTTTTCAAAGGAAAAAAAATGAAGCTTTTAGTTGCCAAGTCCCTTAAGCACCTTACTAAGTATTTAACCATTGCTAATGTTGATTTCAATGCAATTTGAGCATAATTGCTGTTCCTGGAGTGAGCTCTGTCTGTCTGATCTGCAGCTTCTCTTCCATTGTGTTGTAAGGCCAAAAATAAATAAGGATCAAATTTAGAGGTATTATTTTATACTGACATCTGAAATGCAATCTTAAAACGATCTTTGTACAGATAAGAAAAATAGTGTACCCCAGAAGAAGTATATTTTAATATAATATTAAAGGAAATATAGCCAGACTGTGCTCCCCTTTTGCCTTTATTGTTTTTAGAACTCCCAAAGAATGGCAGTGGTTTGTGAACATGTGGAATTGGGTTTTTTGAACGAATTCAGTTGTAGTTGAAAGCTGAGGTTAGACGAAGCCAAAAATCCCCATGGCAGGGTGGTTTTCATTATAGTGCACATGGGGTAGGGAAGATTCTCCAGTCTAAAAGCCATGTAGATATCATGCCTTTTTGTTATAGTGTCATTATACATCTTGTGTTTGCACATATTTCCTCTTACACTTCTGTGGATCTACAGAGTAACTTAAAGTGTCAACAAAAATATGATACATGGCACGTGGCTCACTCATAAAAATCCACTGAGGAAGTAGGGGGTGAGAGGAGAAAGAAAAATGAGGTATGGAGGGAACCTGTCTTCTGACTACATCCATCTCTCATTCTTGCAATCCTTTTGGCAACAAAGGAGGGTTGGGCTTTGAGCCCTAGTGCTATCTTTGGTGAAGGATTAGTCCCCATTTACTGTTCTTTGGGGCTAGGCTGGGTAGAAGGGGGAACTTGGGAGATGCTTTACCATATATTTGTTTTTCTTCCTATAATACAGTTCACATGCTTGCCCCAGGTGTAGTACTGGTGGCTATTCCACATCAGTACAAGGGAACCATACCTTTTAGACATAGTTTTGGAGGGAGGTGGAGTGATTCTGATACTTTCCTGAAGAATAGGGAATCTCTTGGTGAGGGGGACTTTGATCAGTCCTGTAGAACCACCTACTTTTTTTGTATGTGACATCTGTTTTATATATCTGTATTCAGTTATTTTTGAAAACACTAAAAACATGAAATATAGTCTGTTAGGGAAGTGAATGAGTTCTGATATCTTTAGTTTTTTTCTATGCTTAGCTTTTGATAATGTATGAATAGTAAGTAATCCTGGTGAAACTGTCCAGAGAACTAAATCTGAAGAATATCTAAAGCCATCAGGGGTAGGGGAAATTTTGGTTTGTCTTCTCCCTTTGTAGCACAAATTCAGCATTAGTTCCCTCCCATAAGGAAGGATTTATTTATTTATTTTAGCATTTATATCCCGCCCTCCCTGCAAGCGGGCTCAGGGCGGCTTACAAAGAGCAACAAGTGCCCACGCATAAAAACATAAAAACAATAAAACCAGTAATTATCAACACAAATAAGGTGCTCAGTAAGAAACAAGATGGTCAGCGAATAAAATTACAAGATAGTATCAGTCTTTCATAAGGTGGTGTTGTCCTGTAGTTGATGTACAACCAAGTTGGTATACGGTGCCACGCAGTATCCTGGCAGATCTTCCAGGAACCGTCCCCCCTAGCCCCGTTATTACCTATGCCGTTTGTGGCGGTGGCAGTGGCGGCCCCTACGTAAAAGCCTGGTGGAAGAGCTTCGTCTTACAGGCCCTGCGGAACTGCAGAAGGTCCCGCAGGGCCCTGATCTCCAGGAGCTTGTTCCACCAGGTAGGAGCCGCCACTGAAAAAGATCTGGCCCTGGTCGTGGCAAGCCTTGCCTCCGTGGGGCCTGGAATCACCAGGCAATGTTGTGTCCCAGACCTAAGTGCTCGTGGGGGTATGTGTGGGGAAAGGCGGTTCCTCAGGTAGGTCGGACCCTGACCATATAGGGCTTTAAAGGTAAGCCCTATATTGCCCATATAGCCTTGGGTCAGAAATTTAAACTGGCAAGCTGTAGTTTGTGCTTGCCCTGCAGACCAGGATTCCAAAACATGCTTTGTTCTTAGTTTGCAGTCCTCCTTTTGCAGGGCAACAACAAACCAGCTCTGATGTAACAGCAAACTGATTCACCACAAACAAGGAAGAGACTCATTGCCTTATGTTTCCCTGGAGAGGAGAGGTCATGTGAGTGAGCCCAAGTTTTGCTCATATAGTGCCAAACCTTGATTTGGCATTTTGTCTAAATTAGTTTGTCTAAAAGGTTCTCAGCGTTTTCAGATATGAATGTGACGTGCCATTTCTTTAAAGCGAGGGAACCCACACAGCCTCATATGATGTTGGCGAACTAGGTTTGTTTACACTGATACAGTGAATGAACTCGAGGCTCCATGCATGTCTTCTAGTCACATTCTGGATTATTTCAGCCCGCTCAGCCTTGAGGAAGTTGACAAACTGCTCCTAACTGTACGCCCTGCCACATGCCCCCTAAATCTCTGCCCTTCCTGGCTAATTAAAGCTGGCCATGAGGGGTTTCAAGTTGCCCTGCAGGAGATAATTAACAAGTCCCTCACTGAGGGGCTATTCCTGGAGGTGCTTAAGGAAGCAGTGGTGCACCCTCTCCTGAAAAAGCCATCTCTGGATCCGGCTGAATTGGCCAACTATCGGCCGGTTCCCAACTTGCCCTACCTGGGCAAGATAATAGAGAGGGCAGTGGCAAGTCAGTTACAGGACTTTTTGGATGATGCTTCCATATTAGACCCCTTTCACTCTGGCTTTCGCCCAGGTCACGGGACGGAGACGGCACTTGTCGCCCTCACGGATTACCTCCGAAGGCATCTGGATCAAGGCGGATCAGCAGTGCTGTTGCTGTTAGACCTGTCGGCCACATTCAATACGGTCGACCATCAGCTACTGATCACCACCTCGCCGACACTGGAGTCCAGGGACTAGCCCTGCAATGGCTTGTTTCCTTTCTCCAAGGCCGGGACAAACAGTGGCACTAGGGGATCAGCTATCCCGAAGGCACCCGCTGGAATGTGGAGTGCCCCAAGGGGCAATACTGTCCCCAATGCTTTTCAACATCTATATGCGCCCTCTTGCCCAGGTTGCCCGAAGGTATGGACTGGGTTGTCACCAGTACGTGGATGACACCCAGTTCTATCTGCTGTTGGGACAGTCAGTCCGACTCCAAACCGGAAGATCTAGACCTGGTGTTACAGGCTGTGGCTGGTTGTCTTAGGCTGAGCTGGCTGAAATTGAAACCGACGAAGACGGAGGTCCTGTGCCTGAGTCGGAGCAGTCTGGGGTTAGGGATCCCACTCCTGACCTTCGATGGGGCGCCATTGGTGCCAGTGCCGGAGGTTAAGAGTTTGGGAGTGCTCCTAGATGCCTCCTTAACAATGGAGGCCCAGGTAGCAGCCACTGCCAAGTCGGCCTTTTACCATCTCAGGCTGATCAGGCAGTTGGCTCCCTTCCTCGAATGCAACTACTTGGCAACAGTGATCCATGCAATGGTCACCTCAAGATTGGATTACTGTAATGCCGTCTACATGGGGCTGCCCTTGTCCCAAATCCAGAAGCTGCAGCTGGTGCAGAATGCCGTGGCCAGGTTGCTGATGAGCCTCCCTATACGGGAGCACATCCAACCTGTGCTAAACGCGCTGCACTGGCTGCCTATCGCATACCGGATTCATTTCAAGGTGCTGGTTATGACCTTTAAAGCCCTTTATGGCCAGAGACCTGCATACCTGAGGGACTGCCTTTCCCCATATGTTCCCCAGAGAGCACTTCGAATGGGGACCCAGAATCACCTGGCCCTCCCGAACATTAAGGAGGCCAGGGTAGCGAATCAGGGCCTTGTGGGACCTGTTGCAGTTCTGCAGGGCCTGTAAAACGGAGCTCTTCCACCAGGCTTTTGGAGCTGCTGCCACCGCCGACCATCACTGATTCCCGATAGCCTGAGCCTGACCCCTCTGGATCCCCAACTACCGCCCGACCTGATTGCCTGAATAACTGAAGATCAAGGGACTGACTGTCTGCTGAGGAATCACTACTAGCACTTTAGTATGTTATGATATATATGGTTTTAGAATTTTTGTTTAATGGATTTTATAACTTATATTTATATTGTATTGTTTTATATTGTTGTGAGCCGCCCTGAGCCAGCTTTGCCAGGAGGGCGGGGTAAATGTCTACTAAAATAAACATAAATAAATAAATAAATTGTGGATGCGTTTAGATAAGTGATCTCTCAGCCATCAAGCTTAAAAGTCCAGCCTGTTTGTTTGTGTGGGGTGCTTAGCAGTAAAGCCATCTGCTTTGTGTGCAGAAGGTCCTTGGTTCAATTTAATGTGCATTTGGTAGACAATATGATTTATATGACCTTGATCCAGTATAGGGCCATTTCATGGCTGCCTTGGTGGCCCTCGTAAGGGCAGAAAGGCGGGAAATAAATGTTGTAAATGAATAAAAATAAATGTATTGATAAGACTTTGTGAGTTTTAGCCATATTAGGCTTTACACTCAACTGTTTGTATGTTGCAGAGAATGAGAAGAATATTGTAGAACGAAATGTTTCTACCTCAGGGGTCAGTATCTACTTTGAGGCCTATCTCTATAATGCTAGTAGCGATGCCAACACACAGTGGCACCTTCCACCCCTCCACTTGGGTGCTTCTCAGCGCCGCCCTTCCACCGCTACTGAAGATGAGGATGAGGACTCTCCGTCTGATAGCCAGACCCCTGAGAAAGTGAAGAAACCCAAAAAAGTGTATTGCTATGTTTCACCCAAGGTAAGAATATATCTGAGGAAGCAGCAACAGTTTTCTGCACAGCTCCTACTATTGTCATTGTGTATGGCTACTGTTAACGAATCAAAAATCATTTCAGTCTGATTGCTGACTACTGCTTTGTGGGAAATCATCCGTAGTGCTGTAAAACCCCTTGGGAATTTTTTCAAGATGCTAAAATTTAAACTGTCCATACCTTCCTTGTATCTAACCATATACTTGAACTGGGGCTGAGTGTGGTAGTTACAGTTTAGACAGTCGCTGCCATGTTGGTCCAAAAGGTTAAGAGAACATGAGAAGTAAAGTGTCTTCTGTTGCACTAAATTATTTGCCGTTCACAAACCTGCAATGTGTATTTTTGTGTTAATTGGGGAACGAATGCCATAAGAACATTATAAATAAAACACTAGTCTTTTGATTGCTGCAAAAAAAATACAATCGTGAGCAATTGGTAGGATTTGGTATCATGCCTACTAGAAAAGAATTGAAAGCTAAAGTGTGAGATGTTGCTGAGGTGTCAAAAGTTCACGAAGTTTGCAAGGGCAGGCAGAGCACTTTGGAAAAATACTAACCCAGGGCATACAGGCAAAGAGTTTCATGCAACTCAGGTTTCTTGGGGTGGGGGAGCTTCCACCCTAACTGCCTAATCATTGCAGAGCGGGCACTGCTGTTGTATACTATACAAAAGGTCCCCCCCCCCAATCTTTTCCTTTCTTTTCATAGCTTAATGGAAGGGAGATACAAACATTGTGAAGAGTTGATGCAGCCCAGACCTGTGAAAATCATTTTCGTCTGTTACAAAAGGTTTTCTCTTTGGGCTTGCCCGTTTTTGAACTTTTTTGTAGTACTGCATTCATGATACCATGAATGGCTTTCTTTGCCTTCACAGCAATTCTCCGTAAAGGAATTCTACTTGAAGATCATTCCGTGGCGCCTCTTTACCTTCAGAGTGTGCCCCGGAACCAAGGTGAGTTTTTGAAATTCCCAGGTGCTGAGTGGAGGGTTTTGATGTCTGTTTTGAAGAAGGGGCTTTGGGGAGAATGCACTGTTCCCATTTATCAACCAGAATCACAGACATTTGAAATGGGTTGTCACATTTGCATAAAGCTTGGGAGCCTGCTGTGGTTTCCATTTATACTGCATTCTGCTCCCGGTCATAATTTTCATTTTCTGTCTTTATAATTTTCTCTCCTGTCCCCATGAACATCTAGCTCTGGTCCCTCTTGCACTGAGCCTTGTTGCTTGTATCAACTCTGCTTCATGCAGGACACCTTAGCTGGATGCTTGACAGTAGCTTTGGTTCTGAGTGGAAGGAAGGGCAAGGGAATATGCACAGAGGGCGATCTTACTATATCTAATCCATGTGCTGTGCTCTTCTGGTGAATGATGGTTTCACCCCTTTCCTGCATCTCTTTGCTGCTAGTTTTCTTACCATGGGCCTGATCCTGTGCACAAGCTGCTGACACTGGTGGTGGATGATGGGATACAGCCCCCCGTGGAGCTCAGTTGCAAGGAGAGGAACATCCTGGCAGCCACTTTCATTCGCTCTCTACATAAAAATATAGGTAAAGAGAGTAAGGGGTATAAACTTCTAAGTCTGGGGGTTCCCAACCTTTTCTAGCCAGCGTGCACCTTTCAAGTTCCGACACAGGGTGGTGGGCACAACCACATAATTGGTGCTGCAGGAGGCCGAGGGAACCACAAAATACCAGGGAGTGAAGTTTTGCATAACTCTTTAACATTTCAGGCAGATCCTTTGTTTAACAGGATGCCTTTTTAAATGAACATATTGTTTTAAAGTATTTTCTTGCATATACACAACTTATCAAAAGCCCTGCTGGGCAAAAGCCCCACCCACTTTTTAGAACTCTTGGCTGGCACCAGGAAAGGTGTCTGTGGGCACCATGGTTTCCAAGGGCATCACGTTGGGAGATCCCTGGCTTAGTCTCTAATGCATCCTAGCTGGCATAAAATAATGACACAGCTTCTAGCAAGGTTTTTTTAAAGCTTGGTATAGACTGCAAGCAGTCTCCTTGGGGACTGCATCACTTTTGTGTTTTACACAGTGTCTAACACAGTCTTGTTACTGAAATGGTAGTTTAGCTTAATTTAGGACTGTTCAAGTGACTAGAGAGCCCCAAGCCATCTCCCTCAGCTTTCCAGTTCATTTGTTTCATTGGTATTCTTTTGAAGGATTTGGCACAATTGCAACAAATCTGTACATAGTGTTTATATTATCCATTCTCTCCTTTTTTAATGTCTGACTTCCTTTTGTGGTCTTGGGATGGGAGAGGGTGAATAGAGCTTTTGAATGTGGAGCCACTGCATATGTGTGAGAAGGCGCTGGGATGCGTGCAAGAATATAAGTGTGGGGAAAGGGAGAGAGTAGTGAGGCAAGCAAGTTCGAGTGGGTGGAGAGGGGATGGGCATTATGAAATAATGCTTACATTTTTAGTACATTTAGCCCTCTCTTGTTTTCTCAGAACCTTTGTTATTGAGGTTGTGAGCCTTTTGGGGACGGTTTGATAAAATTGTTGTGATCTGGGAGCTTGTGGAATTGACTAGCTGTAAACATAAGCCTGAGAAGAAGCACAAATGCTGTGTTACGGGTCTCCATAGCAGACCACAATCTTCAGCAACAAAAGACTGGTAATACAGTCTTGATGCTAGTGTTTTTTTGCTAATCGAGATATGACCATAGGATTTATTGGTTTCAGGAGGTTCAGAGACTTTTCAGGACAAAGTAAACTTTTTCCAGAGGGAGCTGCGTCAGGTGCACATGAAGAGACCCCACTCCAAGGTTACTCTTAAAGTCAGCCGTCACAATCTTCTGGAATCGGTGAGCATATTTCTAATGCAAACTCTTTAAGGGTGGTGTGTTTCTCTCTTAGAGAGGCCTATGTAGACTGTTCCTCTTCCAGAGGGCATGCATGTTCTTCTGATGGGCAAGAGTACCATGGGACCTGGGTAGTATTTCTCACTTGTGTATAATATGAGACTTTGTTCTTTTCTCTAAGATCTGTAGCATTAGCCATGACTAAAGAATTCTATGTTGTCAGCCATTTCTAATGGTGCAGAAATTAGATTGGAACTTGGCCTGTATTGTAGAAAGGGCCCCAGTTGCTCTTTGTGTAAATGCCGGTATTGCTGCCACCAAATAGTCTCCATAAACTGATGGGAGTCTGAACTGTCAGTGATGAACCAAGAGAGAGTGCTTAGGATCTGTATGAAAACAATGAGTCAGTGTGTGGCAACTTTGAAAAAGGCAAAATCTGCTTTATGGATATTAGGAAAGGAACTGAGAATAAAACTGCCATCATAATGCCTAAAAGTGTGTGTGTGTGTGTTCCAACTGTATTTGGAATGGGTACAGTTCTAGTTGAAAGATGCTGTAGAGCTGGAAGAGGACAACCAAGTGGTCAGCAGTTTCAGCCTTCCATGTAAGGAAGAACTACAGCATTTGTGGGTCTTCAGTTCAGAACTAAAACTGTATGTGGTTGCAGTTTATAAAATCATGCATGGTGTGAAGAAATTTAATGCTGATTTCTTTTCTGCTTCCTCTCATAATACAAAAACTTGATCACCTATTGAAATTGAACAATAGATTCTGGACAAAGGAAGTAAAGAACTTTGTCACAAGATGCATCATAGTGTATGGAATTTGCTGCCACAATATATGGGTCTGGGTTATGCCAATAAAGGTTATTGGAAATTGGAATTGAATATGGGTCTGGATCATAAGTCTTGCTTCCACTTATGATATGACCATTTATGTTATGGAATAGTCCTATTTTGGAACGAAGTGTAACTGGGTGTGCAAAAAAAATTGAGTTTTTTTTCCAGTTCAGGTCTATTGAACCTGAAAAATATCAGTGTTCCTGAATATTCCTAAATACCAGTATCGGTATTTCACTGGTATTCAGGTAAATGTTTGGGAAACTTGAATTTATTCGGCTCCATTATACCCCGTGGGGACAGTCCCCATAGGGTATTTGTGCCGCAGCATGACTCGGCAAGTGAAGGGAAGTGATTCAAAGTTTAAATGCCTTTCCTTCCCTCCCAGATTGGCTCTGTGAGGGATGGGAAATGATTTAAAGTCTAAATACCTTTCCTTACCTCCTGGTCGTGCTGCCACTGTGGTGCGACTATGGGAGGGAAAGGAAAGCATTTAAACTTTAAATAATTTACTTTCATTCGTATTCATTCAGTATTTATTCAGCTCGGTATATACCAAGCATGCACCCCTACCTAAGTGCTTCCACTCATGCAAGAGCAGTGTCTTTCAGTGAGTTGAAACGTACCTAATGCCAGAACAGTATGCTCCATAGTAGGAGGTTGTGCCCACAATGGATGGAGTGCAGTGGAAGCAAGGCTTAGGATACAAGGTATAGTAGTGGTCACTAGCTTAGCTGGCTTTAACAGGAAATTAAATACATTCATGGAGGTTAGTTTATACCCAGAATTAAACTTTATTGGTCTTAAAGGTGCCACTGGACTCAAACCTTGTTCTGTTGCTTCAGACCAGCACAGCTACCCACCGGAATCAGTTCAGTTGAGAGACTCTGCCACTGAATGCCTGTTGCTGCGGCCTGTGATGAAGGACTGTTGCCAGTTATTCTGCTATCTGGATAATACAGTAGTAAATGGGGTGCTGGATTTGCTGGACACCCTGCCTTTGATGGCACACCATTAGTGCCAGCTCAGAAGGTGTGGAGCTTAGGGGTGATCCTGAATGCCTCACTTTCAATGGAGGCCCAGGTCACCACAGTTGCCAGGTCTGCGTTCTATCATCTTTGGCAGATCAGGCAACTGGTTCCCTATCTCTCCCCCCAGGACTTGGCTACAGCGACTCATGCAATGGTCACCTCCAGGCCTGATTATTCCAGGCTTTTTCTGCCCTGCCCCCAGCCTGGTTGAACACGCTCCCGCTGGAGTTCAGGGCCCTGCAGGACCTATTACAGTTCCACAGGGCTTGTAAAACAGAGCTGTTCCGCCAGGCCTTTGGGTGAGGCAGTGGGCATCCAATTATTCCATCTACTGGCCTCCCTTGCTGAAGCTTCCATCTTTATACCTTTGTAGACTGGGTTTGGAACACTTTCCCTATGAGGAAAGGTTAAGGCGCTTAGGGCTCTTTAGCTTGGAGAAACGACGACTGAGGGGTGACATGATTGAGGTTTATACGATTATGCATGGGAAAGAGCAGGTAGAGAAAGAGGTACTTTTCTCCCTTTCTCACAATACAAGAACTCGTGGGCACTCCATGAAATTGCTGAGCGGTCGGGTTAGAACGGATAAGAGGAAGTACTTCTTCACCCAAAGAGTGATTAACACTTGGAATTCACTGCCACAGGAAGTGGTGGCGGCTACAAGCATGGACGGCTTCAAAAGGGAATTAGATAAGCATATGGAGCAGAGGTCCATCAGTGGCTATTAGCCACAAGGTATAGATAGGGACTCTGGGGCAAGTGATGCTCTGTCATCTTGGTGCTTGGGGGGGTCAACAGTGGGAGGGCGTCTAATGTCCTGGCCCCACTGGTGGACCTCCTGATGGCACTGGTATTTCTGGCCACTGTGTGATACAGAGTGTTGGACTGGATGGGCCTTTGGCCGGATCCAACATTGGCATCTCTTATGTTCTTATGTTCTTATATGGCCCATCAGGTGAAGACCCTCTGGTTTATGGCCTAGCAGCTCCAGTTTTCGAGATTATTGTACTGAATTGCAGTGCTATCTGTCCTTAGCTTATAGTTTTTGATTTTAAGTGTTTTAACTATTTATTGTGAAATGTTTTAACTCCTATTATGGATTTGTTGTTGTGATCCACTCTGAGCCCGCTCACAGGGAAGGCAGAATACAAGGTGAAATAAATAAATAAGTAAAATTTTAGTCTTATATATTCCCAAATTCTTGTACATAATTTTATGTCCAGATTGTACTTCCAGCAGTAGTTGAGGAGGGGCAGGGGATCTACTCCTCAGGGCCACCTAGAGTTAGGGTTATTCGTATTGTATCTTGACAATTGCATAGTCCTAGGGGAATTGACTGTTGTGTGTCCATACAGTTCTTGTCACCTTTAACAGCTATGTGTGATATGCAAGAACAATGAACTCTGGCTCAAGTAATGATGCTACAGTGTTGAGTTAGTAGCTTCATGTAGGTCCAAATAGATATGTTATTTATTGCTTGTGACTCAGTGTAAAAACTGTTCTTCTTTTCAAAAGGCATTTTGCCATTGAATCCCAGCTGCTTTGTTACGCATACTAAGAAAATAATTAGTTCTAGCTCTGCTGGTGACAGATCTGATCAAGGGAATTAAACTTCATTTGAGAAAAATGGAAATACTTGATGTGAAACGTTATAGTTATTGTGAATGTTACCAGAGAGGAGGCTTTGCTTAGTGGTCAGAAAAAGGCTTAAAATCATTTGAATGTCTAAGTGTGAGCTAAGAGTTACCAGAGAGAATTCATAGTTTGTTTTTCCTGTGAGTCTAACTAGGACTGGAAATCTATTCCTAGGTATTTCTAGACACTTCCAAGATCTTATTTAAAGTAAACTTAGGTCCCTGCCACATGGCAGGGAAAACACCGGCCAAAGTGCGGCTAATTAGAGCCGCACCAAAATAGAGATGCCGCGACGGGATCCCACGGATGCCCTGAGCCGTGGCGCCGTTGCTTCCCGGCACGATCAGATGCCGGGGAGGAAGACACGGTCGGGAGGGGGAGGCTGCCGAACTGCGCATGTGTGAGCATGCGCAGTTCGGACAGGAGCCAGGGATGCGCCGGCGGATGGACGCGCCGGCGATCCCATGGCCGGCCTTGATGCGGACTTCCCGGATGAACCACCTCGGTAGGTGGTTCATTTTTGCTGCGGGGTTTTCGGCGGAAGGGCCGGATCGGGAACGGGCGCGCAACACTTCCCAGATGCTGCGGTGGGATCGCGCCCGTTTGCTGCGGCCCCGATCCGGCCCTCTCCCGGCTCAAAACCTCTCGTGTGACCGGGGCTTTAGTCTTGTGGGATCAGTGCTTTAGAAAGGTTAGCTGGAATCACTAGAAGAATGAATCATGAAACAATTGATTTTCTGAGCGTTTAGGAAAGTAGGCTGCTAAATAATGAGCATGATAAATCTTTCAAGAACCCAGTTGTGTCAAACCAACTTCTACCAAACCAGTAATAATTGCCCTTCCCCCTAGCCCCACTTTGCACTCTTATGGTGGCAGTGACAGGCGTGCAAGGACTGACACGGTTCTCCTGCTTCTCCCCTAGTGCCTCTCTAAATCTGTCAGCATTTGTACTGGGATTTTTGCTTATGTTGTGCATACCCAGCAGAACAGGAGCATGAACTCAAAACCCTGTACAACCATACACGTAATGTATTGAATCAGCTTTTATATGTGAGATTTGGATGAAAACCAGAAGAGTGCAGTTTTCAAGTTTGCAAAGAGCTAAAAAGGGTTTGTAAAGTAGTTTTAGGCTGCGATCACACACACTAAATAATTGACTTTCAATCTACTTTCAGTGCACTTTCAAGCTGGATTTTGCCAGTTCACACAGTAAAAATCCAGTTGTAAAGTACATTGAAAGTGGATTGAAAGTGGATTATTGAGTGTGTGTGATCATAGCCTCAGAATTCAGAGATAAACTAGAATTTTTTTAAAGCATAGTTAAGCTCTATATGTGTCTTGCACATAAATAAAGAAATTGAATGCAAAATTGGCTGATGAATTGGGAAGCAGAAATAGTTCTGAGAATAACAGGGGAATTGTATCTGAATACAGGGAAGGTTTTATAAAATAACAATAACTAGTATTTTAAGCCAGATCCGTTTTAGCATTTTTATCCTGCACTTCTTCCAAGGAGCTCAAAAGCTCATCCCTGTAACAACCTGTGCAGTAGATTATGCTGAGAGTGATTGACCCAAAATCATCCAGTGAATTATGTGGCAGAATGGATCCATGGAGGAGAAGTGGGAAATATCAATCCACTGCAAAATAGTGATGTTCTCTATAGTTCAGTGAGAGTTTACCTGGCTGAAGGCTGTAGAATTAATATTGGACTCTTATTTTTAATAAGTTCTCATATCAACCTCTTGATTTGCAAATAGAAGTCATCATCACTATTAACATGTTTCCCTTCATATTCCTAGTCTCTGAAAGCAACACGGAATTTTTCTGTTTCGGACTGGAGCAAGAACTTTGAAGTTATTTTCCAGGATGAAGAAGGTGAGTCCATTTGTCCACTGCAAGAGCCAGTGCACCTAGGAAAAATGAGGAGAGGATAAGAGGAGTGTTTGGCTTTGTATTGTTCTACTTATGATAAACAATTTTGACGGCTTCCATAATATCTTGCAAATCCAATATAAAATAATTCTCATTTTATCGATCAAAATATTGGGTGCAGATTACATGGGTGATTTAAGAGAAGACAGTAGATATGTAGAAAAGCCAAAAGCTCTTCAAGTTTTTTGAGTCCTGTTATAGTTTTAATTCATGAGGCATCTTCTCAGTATATTGCATGATTTTAGAAAATGGCTTACAATTATAAACACTAATGTACAAAATAAAAAAAGAATTGCTAGATTTCTCCCACCAGTTATTAAAGGATCGTGTTTCATAAGCACTATACATTATAGTCGTACTCTGTGAAGATAGATGGATCTCTTTTCTTGCGAACTGATTTCTGGAAGGCACAGGGCTGCTACAAGATCTAATTGGTCTTGAACCTGTTCTGTTTTGTAGCCTTGGATTGGGGAGGCCCTCGCAGAGAGTGGTTTGAATTGATCTGCAAAGCTTTATTTGACACCATCAATCAACTTTTCACCCGCTTCAGTGACAACAACCAAGCACTGGTGAGTGTCTTTCATCCATTGGTGAAAAAGGAAGGGGTATGTCTGCTTGTGACTTCCATTCAGACACTTCTGGTTGAACATTCATACTGTTCTCCAACTTCTTGCAGTGGCAGAGAACCTACTGGGTTACACATACCAGCAGACAATTTTAAATTACAGGAGAAATTGGTGTGAGTTTATAGTAAAAAATGCTAGTGGGTGGTGAGCAGTTTTTACAAATTGTAGGAAATTCACATGCAGTCTTTTCATGCCAACTCTTATATAATGTGTTTCCATTTATGTGCTTATACGTATAGTGCCTCTGTGCACTGCACTGAGATTAGATTACATGTCCTTTTGCATAGTGCCAGACTAGAAAATGGTCCCTCCAGTTTTTACAGATCTTTGTACTTGAGTTTCAGCTCACAAGCAAGGTTGCAAAGATGAGAAGGCGTTTGACTACAATGTACAAGCAGAAGAGCTCTGGGTGCTTTCCCAGTTGCTGTATTTAACCAAGAAATGACAGTCGTAACTATGGGCTCTGTTGTTTATAGGTGCACCCCAACCCTAATAGGCCTCCTCATTTGCGGCTGAAAGTGTACGAATTTGCGGGGCGCTTGGTTGGAAAGTGTCTCTATGAGTCATCTTTGGGAGGGGCTTACAAGCAACTGGTGAGAGCACGTTTCACCCGCTCTTTCTTGGCCCAGATTATAGGACTGCGGATGCATTATAAGGTGACATCATTTTTTATATTTGCATTGCTTTAGAGTATGGAACAGTGACCAAATCATGGTTCCATGGCAAATGTTTCAATTTCTTTTGTCTCTTCCCTCCCATGCTCCTTTTACTCTTAGTATTTTGAGACAGATGACCCAGAGTTTTATAAATCGAAAGTTTGCTTTATCTTGAACAATGATGTGAGTGAGATGGAGCTAGTCTTCGCTGAGGAAAAATACAGCAAATTGGGCCAACTTGAGAAGGTGAGAGGCACTGGTTGAGAGTACAGTTTGGGCAAAGTGAGCAAGTAACAATGCTTAAATAGGAGGGAAGAGATATATTTAGGATTTATTATTGTTTGGATTTATGAAGTTAATAGTTTGTCTTTGTTTCAGGTGGTTGAGCTGGTAACTGGAGGTGCTCAAGTACCAGTAACCAATGAAAACAAAATTCTTTACTTGAATCTGCTTGCACAGTACAGATTAGCCAATCAGGTTAGAGAGGAAGTGGATCACTTCTTGAAAGGTAATGTGCTATATGGTGCCCTTTCCTGATGCATATAGTCCTTATTTTCTAAATAAATATGCATTCTACTGTCCTCTTTCAGGTCTCAATGAGCTGGTTCCTGAAAACCTTCTAGCTATTTTTGATGAAAATGAACTTGAGGTAAGATTGAGTAGAGCTGACTTTGAGACTGCCATTTTTTTCTTTCTGTCTCTCAGATAAATGTGAAGGAGTTTGCATTAGGAGCTGTGAGTAATTCCCAACCTTGAATACTCTACATCTGTATAAAATGCACAACTTTAAATATACATATGAAGCCACCTTAATACTGAATCAGACCATTGGTCCATCAAGGTCTACTCAGACTGGCAGTGGCTCTCCAAGATCTGAAGTAGTAGAGGTCTTTACCTCTTACTTGATCCTTTTAACTGGAGATGCCAGGGATTGAGCCTTGGAACATATGCATGGCAAGCAGATGCTCTGCCACTGAGCTACAGCCCCCACCCCAACTTTAATCATAGTTGCTTACAGGGCTGTCCATATAAATCTTCTTCACCCATAATATTGTAGACTCAGAAGGATCTACCTATCAGCCAGTAGTACATTATCTTCCATTCCATTGCTGTCACTGCTGCAAGGTTCCTTCCTAAACCCCATTAACTGTGAAGTTTCAGCTCCAACAGCACTGCCTTATGTGGGCTGTGTCTCGGTGTTCAAGTACATGCAGAAGGCCCCAAGTTCAGTGTTCAGCATCTCCATGCAAAAGGATCTCAGGTAGCAAGTGTTGGGGAAGACTTTTCTCTGCCTCACACCCTGAAGAACTGCTGCCAGTCAGAGGACACAATACTGACACAGATGTACGAATGGTCTGACTCAGACAGCTTCACATAGTCACAGTGTTTCTTTGGTACAGACTGGCACCGAGAGACAACTGTCCTTTGCCGGCAGCTGGAGCCAGGGGCATTTTAGCCTATATGCCTCTTGCTTGTGAGTCCTATAATGTTGAGAAGGTACCTTAGACAATGGGTTCCATCCAAAGGGCTGCAAGCAGAGCTCCACTTGCAGAATAGAACTCGCTCTTCCCCTGGCAGCCCACTGCTGCCATTGAAATGTTACCAGGATTTGGAGACCCTTGGGAATGGTGCTGGTATGATGTGAGGATCTTTAGTTGGAAGAAATCCACACCCACCCACCCAATGGAAATGCCTTTCCTCCAGTAGAAAATGAGCATTGGATCCAACCCATAATGTTTTGGATTGCCTTTTGTCCAAGCCAATTATTGTTGTTTTTAACCATTAGCTTGCATACTGTGTATGTTCTGGAGGTCTGTTTGAGTTTCCAGGTCCCTCACATTGCTTTAAAGTGAGCAGTTATTTATAAGTTTTTCTGCTGTCTTGGCCTTATAAATAAGAGTTTCTTGGCTATAACGCTGAACGGTTATGCAGTGGTTTGGCCAAATATATAATGTAGCTACCGTTGGCTTATGCAGTGTCTGTGCAATGGGACTTTGTACAGCTATCAGCTAAGCCACCAGGACAATAGCAGCTATTTTGAAATTACCTTTGTGGTTTTTAAGAGTTTATGGTCCTCTGAATTTCCATCCTTTATTTTGTGCTCCTATAACTGTTCCTTCTCCCTTTCTTTTCCTTTCAGTTTTGACAACAGTACCTTTCATTCTTCTTAACTTAAATGAACTCCTCTTTCTGCAGAGTACTAATGGCCCTAACTCAGTATTTTAGCAACTGATGTACTTGCCAGTCTATATTTGGATGATTGGTTTGAGGGGGGGAAACTGGAGCCTAACTCTTCTTAACCTTTGTTTTCTTCAGTTGCTGATGTGTGGTACCGGAGACATCAGTGTCTGTGATTTCAAAGCACATGCTGTGGTGGTGGGTGGTTCCTGGCACTTCCGAGAAAAGGTAAGTAGGGTAGGCCATAACCACAATGGATTGATTGTTCTCTGCTTGTGATTGAGGCAGCAAATGTCTGTCGTCAAGGAGGTGAAGCTTTCTGGATTTAAAAAAACAAGTACTGGAGAAAAGATGGATGAATGGAAAAGCAAAGATTGGATAATAAACCTGTAGACTAAGTGCATCTTTTCTGACACTCTCACAACATTTTCATTTGTTTATTATCCAGTCTTTTGTCCCTTAATGTCTCTGGAATGCTCTTTGCACATTTGCTTTATAGATATGTGTTGCACTGTGCTGTAGTGGTTGGTGCTTGACTAGGATCTGGGAGACCAAGGTTTGAATACCGACTCTGCCATGGAAGTTTGCTGGGTGACCTGGGGCCAGTCACATACTCTTCAGACTCACCTACTTTACAGGGTTGTTGTGAGGATAAAATTGGAGGCGAAGAGAACTATCTAAGCTGCTTTAGGTCCCTATAGAAGAGAAAGGGTATAATGAAGTAAAGAAATGAAAGTAAATGAAAAATATTACTTAGACCAGGTTTAAATAATTTACAAGGAAACAAACTCCCTTAAGTCAATCTAGGTACTAAATGAGGAGTAAAGCCATCTGCATGCGCCTATGGTTTTATTAAAGAAAGGGATTCCCATAATTGTGCAGGATTGTATCTTCCCCAACACCCAAAAGAATTATCAGCTGTAATTATTATTTTAATGTTTATTCACGGTTTTTATTGTGTATTTTATTGCTTTAGCTGCTCTGGGGGGGAAACATGTCTACAAATGTTTTAAGTAGATAAAACCCATTTTAAAAACAATACAGGAATGTAAATTCTGGCCTGGGCGATACGTTTTCTGACTTGTCCTTATAACTGGGTAAGTCGCGGCTTCTTTATAGTGCTTATTTTGCAGTAGTTTAACAGGTTTCTTCTCCCTGTGGTCTGCAGTTGCCTTTGTTTCCTTATTTTCATATTGTGTCTTCTAGGTTATGCGGTGGTTTTGGACTGTGGTCTCCAGTTTCACACAGGAGGAACTGGCCAGGCTGTTGCAGTTCACTACTGGCTCTTCTCAGCTGCCTCCTGGAGGATTTGCTGCACTCTGCCCCTCTTTCCAGATCATCGCAGCTCCGACGCACAGTACACTGCCAACTGCCCATACTTGGTGAGTTACTTGCTGGGGCGGTCAGACACTGAGAGCAAGCATTTCTCGGTTGTCTGTAATTAGCTGCGTATTGACAGTGTGCAGTCCCCCTTCCTATTGCAGTTAATACTACTTTGAGATCCATTTAAGGCCATATATCTGCTCATGTGTACCAGTGCAGTAGATTCTCTTTAGAAATGATTGGAAGTGTGCAAGCGTTATTTACTAGTACGTGTTTTTTTCTTTCAGTTTTAACCAGCTGTGCCTCCCCACTTACGATTCCTATGAAGAGGTACACAAGATGTTGCAGCTGGCCATCAGCGAGGGCTGTGAGGGCTTCGGCATGCTCTGATTCCCCCAGGGAGGAACCCATCTAGCTTCCTTGTTTTTCAGGGCAAAGCCCAGCCCCACTTCACTACTCATTCTGATGCCCCATCTTAGGGGTAGTGGAGGCAGGGCAGCAGCACCATGCAAACAGGAATGTCAATCTGCAAATGTCACATGGAGGCCTTCCCACATCTGGAGTATGTTATTAGGAGCTCATCTTTCCCCCCTTCACTCTCTGTTCAGTTTGGTATGTGAATTGAAGTGGGGTGCATCTGTTGAGATGCGGTGTCTACCTCTACCACACGGTAGCAAGAGTTTATTTCATTAGCATACTTCACACAGAGTATGTAACAGGCACTGGTACCTATGCCCACTTTTCTTTCCAGTTCTTCTGTGTTCTGTGTCCCAAGCATTCCATTTGTTTTTATGGGGATTAAATTGGAGCTGTCCATAATAACAGGCACTTAAGGAGGTGGGCCCACAGGACAACATGTTGCACTACCCACTCTCCAGGCTATTTGGGAGACAGTGGGAGCAGCCATGTATAACTGATCAGTGTCTGACTAATTCTGACTGCATCCTCTCCACTACTCCTATTTCCTTGGCAATAAAGGAGTGGGAATTCAGGGACCCTTGTTGGCAGTTTTCATCAGCTAAGACAGAATCTGAGTGGATTGTGAAGTCTATACTCTGTTGGCACCTAAAGTGCATTTCTTGTGGTCAGAGATGGTGGCAGGTTATTTGGTGAGGGGAGCCAACAACTGTGACTGCCTGGACTGAGGAATTTCCCCCCCAAGGCTGGAATCTCCATTTGGTGTCTCATAAAAGCAAACACTTTAAAAATAATTTACAGTGGTGCCAGTTTTTCCAGTTCAACCATTCTACTATAGGTTATGGTTACAGCTTTTTTAGATGACAAATTTACATCTTTTTAAAAAAAAGATAGGTGTGCATATTTTAAAAATGTGAAATAACATTAATTTAAAAGGGGACAACGCAGGCTTTCATTTTTTTCTTTAGGTGAATGCATATTGCATCTGCACAGAAGTACAAGCCATCACTCTGCCAAAAAATTGTTAGTACTCATGAGTACTGGGGACAGCTCAGGGAGTCTTTTCCCTTTGGGGGCTTGTTTAGAGACCACCACTGTATTTTCCTTCATGGCAGATATTTTTCTTCAAGCAGTAGCTCTTCTTGAAAGCAAATTACTTGTGTTACAAGAACATCTTTATGCCATCATATTGCATTAAAGGTGACTTCTATCAAAAGAGTGCAGTTGAGGTTCCTAAATGACTTATGACACCCACCCACTGCTCTCCCTGGGGACCAAGAGGGGATGATGCTGCAGTGAATGGCTGGGAAGGAGAGCTGCTTGTTACTGATCTGGTCTTTTGTCTTGTTCCCTAACCTGTTGAAGATTTTTTCCAGCCGTGGCTTGAAGTTGGTTCTGCTACATCTTCCTCAGGAATCCTCTCCTTTTTTATACTAAGGACTGAGTGGCTGGTAATTCAGCAGGTATCCTCTGCTTGAAACCACTCTCCTATAATAACATGTATTTGGCACTTGTTGCCTTTCTGCAGCTGTACAGATGCCAAGGACTTTCTTTACACACAAGCACAGTCAGAACAGTGGGGGATGCAGCTAAGTCCTAGCTAATAATGTGCTTCTGCATGGATTCACTTATACCCATTGTTAGCAGGTCCCCATTGCTCCAGGGCTTCATAACTTCAGTGCAGAGGATCTGATTTTGCTTCTCGTTCTTTCCTACCCATGTATGTTGCCCGGATTCCAGTGTGGGGACATGGTACAGGCTGTGCTGTAGCCATTGATTGTGTGTGTGTTTGTATGAGTTTTGAAGAAATACCTTTTTCATTGGTCTTTGTTTGTTCCATCTAATGTAAGTGTGTCAGTTTCCAGGGTAGAGGGTAACCTCATGATACTGTCTGGAGTAGGTCTCTTTGTGCTGGACTTGCAATGGATACCACAGGGCTTTGGTCTTGCCCTGCCTCTGACAACTATCTTGCATGTTTTAGTAACCAATGCCTATTAATTTTAGTTAGGCCAGGGCCTGTTTTCAGCTAGGTAGCACCAGACTATATTTCAGTGAGATTCTGTAAGTCTCCAATAAATGTAAATAGTTTGTACAAAAAATAAAAATATTTAAAATACGGTGTGATTGTCGTATAATGAGAATTATTCTTGAATCGTTTTCCATGCTGGGCTGCTTTAAATAGCTGGTGTTATAATGACTGTTCCTCAGATTTCGAGAACTGGCACTTGACATTGTCTTGTGGCACAAACTATATGCTCAGATTAATTTTGAGATTTTACAAGGAGGTGACAGCCATGCTTCTGTGTTATAAGCCTACCCTTCCTGATTTCAAGCTGCTGGGTTTTGAGTTGCCCCCAGCACTAAATTGGGAATATTCCATTTGCCTGAGCTGCTTACTTAAGAACATAAGAGAAGCCAATGTTGGATCAGGCCAATGGCCCATCTGATCCAAAACTCTGTCACACAGTGGCCAAAAATACCAGGTGCCATCAGGAGGTCCAGCAGTGGGGCCAGGACACTAGAAGCCCTCCCATTGTTGCCCCCCCAGCACCAAGAATACAGTGCATCACCTGTCCCACCCTGTGAGTTCCTATCTATACCTTGTGGTTAATAGCCACTGATGGACCTCTGCTCCATATGTTTATTCAGTTCCTTCTTGAAGCTGTCCATGCTTGTAGCCGCCGCCACCTCCTGTGGCAGTGAATTCCATGTGTTAATCACTCTTTGGGTGAAGAAGTACTTCCTTTTATCTGTTCTAACCCCACCGCTCAGCAATTTCATGCAGTGCCCACAAGTTCTTGTATTGTGAGAAAGGGGAGAAAAGTACTTCTTTCTTGACCTGCTCTATCCCATGCATAATCTTATAAACCTTGATCATGTCACCCCTCAGCCGTCGTTTCTCCAAGCTAAAGAGCCCCAGGCGCTTTAACCTTTCTAAATAGGGAAAGTGTTCCAACACTTTTATCATTCTAGTTGCCCTTTTCTGCATTTTTTCCAAT
>NW_015172034.1:15671-59694 GCF_001447785.1 Gekko japonicus | reverse complement strand
ATAGTCATACATGTGACACTCTGTGCAATACACTGGATAGCCCACAACCCCGTGCTGGCATTCTGGCTTCATAATTGCTTTTTTAAACAATAATTATATATAATCCCCCTTTAAAACCCTTTAAGTGGTTTTCCTTGTAGAAGTCTACTTACCTTACTGGGAACCCAAGGAGACTAGGGCCCTGGCTTTCTGGCTCTTCCTGGGCTTCTTACAGAGCCCCTAGTCTAAGAGTCCCTAGGCCAAGAGCCTCATCCTTTGGCTCTCACCCTTTGGTTCGTGCCAGAGGCTCGTGTCTCTGGCAAAGTGCTGCTTTAAATAAAAACTTCCCCTCAGCAGAGGGTGTGGCCAGCAACTATGCAAATTCACCCAGTCACTCACAGTCAAACAATGACCCTTTCACACCTTATCTCAGGCAGCCAGGACTCTGCAACAACTCACAACTCACCCACACACTCCCAAACACAGTCCCCCATACAGTACCCTCTCAGCTAAAAGTAAGTAAAAAAACCACTCACCTCTCTAGCAGGTCTATTTCCTGCTCCTTCTCAAAGCTCAGCTAAGTCAGCTCTGCTTCTGGCTAGGTGTTCTTAACAGTGGGCTGCACTCCAAGTGATTTTTGTGATTGCTTTAGTCTAGAACACCTATTACCCATAGCCTGGCCTGTATTAATGATAATCACACCACAGATTAATCCTTACAGCTCTTGGCAGGCCTGTAGCCAGGATGTTTTTATCTTTGGGAGCTCTGTGGTTGGGGGGGGGCTGCTAATGTTGGGGGACTTAATTTAAAATAAAATTTAAACCCCGAGAGGGTTTTAATGTGCCTCCCCTCTTTTCCCTCCACCAGCCAGCTGAGCAGAGAGGGGGTTTAAACTTTAACACCCCCCCCCGGAGTTGCACTGCAGTGGCAACACCATTTCTCCATTGGACTCCAGCTGGCTGGCAGGGGGAGGTGCAGCCTCTTGCTGGCGGAAGAAGACCCAGCAGACAAGGAGGCCACCTGGCTGCCCCCTCCCTCCCCTCTCTTCCCCCCCAACCAGCTGAGCAGAGAGGAGGTTTAAACTTTAAACTCCCTCTCTAGAGTTGTGCTACCGCTCCATTGTGTCCAATGGATAAATTGTTTCCACCGCTGCAGCATGACTCCAGAGAGGGAGTTTAAAGTTTAGACCCTTTCTCTGCTCAGCTGGCTGGTAGGGGAAGAGGAGGGAGGGAGCAGCCAGGTGGCCTCCTTGTCTGTTGAGTCTTCTTCCTGATAGCAAGCAGGGAGATGACTCCACCGGCAAGGGAGGAGGGAAATCTCATGGGCTGTCCCTTTAAGGGAGGGGGCTGAACCCCCAATAGCCCCACCATAGCTACAGGCTGGGCTCTTAGAATATGCATCTCATAACTCCTGAATTGTAAGTTGGCCAACATATGTATAATAGCATAAGGCTATTTGATCAAGACAAATAATGATCTTAGAATAAGCATGAAGCAGTGCACCCATGGTGAGCTCTGCAATGTATTTTAAAAGTATGTATTGTGCAACAGAAGTCACATTCAAGAGAAATTCAGCATACCACAGTAGCTCTCAAACACCCACAGTTTGGTTAAGCAGCAAAAAGCATACAGCTCTCAACTTTGTTAAAGGGGAGTCTGAGTAAGGCCACCGCTGTTTACCTTGGAGGGTGAGGGAGATATGCTGTTCTCTGAATATACAGGGCCCAGGTCATATAGGACTTTAGAGGTTTCACACCTTGAACTGGGCCCCATACAAAGTGGCGCCCAAGGTAGATGAGCAAGCATAGTTATAATATGCTTTATGTTGTAACACGTTCTGTACTGTGAATTGGGATTATAAAACAGGGAAGGAGTCGGAAGAGATTCTTAAGTGTAACAATGTGTCACTGGCAACAAAGACCAAGATAATTCATACCATAGTACTTCCCATTACTGTGTATGGGTGTGAAAGTTACACGATGAAAGCTGACGGGGAAAAAAGTTAATTCCTTTGACGTGGTGTTGGAGGAAAGATGTTTGTGGAGAAGGTTTGGGGTAATACCCATTTCTGTGTATTCTACAATCTTTTGTCCTGATTTCATGACACACTCTCTCTCTAGCAATCTTTGCCATTTAGATGATCAAGAGGATGATGCAGAAGAAAATAATAGTACCTGAAATTCTCACATGAATTAACTACATTTCAAGGGTAAAAGCCCATTGCCATTTCTTGGCCACTAGAGGGAAGCCTATACCTAAAATGGTGGTCTTTTTCTAAAGCCAGTTTTTGGAGGGAACTTCTTGCAGCTGTCTGTGGTATTCCATGCTTGAATGGGTGGATTTTGTGTGTGTGTGTGAGAGAGAGAGAGAGAGAGAGAGATGTTTCCTCTGGAATAACTCAGCCTCAGTCCTATATTCATCCTAAATCTAGATAGTTCTGTATGGATATACACAACTTTGAGATGACACAGTAACCATAGGAAGATTTCTGTATTTGTACCACTTTGAGATGACACAGTAACCATAGGAAGCCTGTATTTGTACTCAGGCAGAGCATAACAAAAAGTATATTTTCTTCATATTTCCAGCTGATGTTGCTAGGTGGAGCAGGGATTCTCATTCACATCAGTAACTGTAAGCAGGTAATAGTAATTTTGTTTGAAGCTTGAGTGGCATTAGGTACACAACCCATACACAATGTCTAGACTTTCATTCTGTAGCCTAATACCATTGCCACTCAGATTTGTGACAGAAGGTGGGTGAGTGTTCAGGCATGTTGTCACATCTGAATTGAGTACTCCATCACTATAAGGGTGAGTACTCAAGGATTTCTGAAGGCACCAAAAGCTGTTACATAAGCCTCTCTTTAAACATGGTTCTGAGGTGTTCTGAAAATAGCTAGATACATGTGGTTTAAAAGCAAAAACAGTTGCCATTTATCCAAAATCAACATAATAGTAAATGGAATTTTAAAAACAATCACTTTTAACAGCAGAAAGCCAAGAATCAAGGTTTATATTTGTCCTAGAAAGTATCTTGTTCTGAAGGTAATGGGCTGAACCCAACCTCCTTTTCTGCTTGCAGAAGGGCCCTTGGTGGATGAAGGAGGTGATCTACATCTCCAACCACATCGTTTCTGGGAGGGGGGATCTTTGATCTTGGAGGTCAGTATATCCAGGAGGCAGGAGAACTCAGTGAAGTTCTGTAGTACTTTGGATCCAAGCCAACAAACAAGTCGATACAGCATATACCTGCCTTAATAGTTTGCCAGTGTAATGGGGAATCCATATAGGGCACAGGAAAATTTCACTAACCTTTGAATTTTTCATCTTATCCTGACCAAGTCTCTTGCAGATGGGTTGAACTAAGGAGAACAAATATTTTCAAGTTTGCCCGCTAGCTATTGCTCGGATCCAAAAGCTGCTTAGGTGTTCACAAGGGGCATGAAATAGAATGTTTTGTTGTTCTCTTTGCTGTCTTGCATTGTTTTTAAAATATTAATATAATTAATGTTTTAAACATTAATTGGCAGCAATAGGGGACTGCCAATCAAAATAAATCCAAAGCCCCTTTAGGCGTACTGAGCAGCTTTCATGGTTTTTTGAATCTTGGCCTGTGTCTCTTAATTGTACCGGACACTAGAATTTTTATCTTGATAATGGTAATTGTTGGCTATAATTTGGTTCTGTATAGTTATATGTGACACTATTATTAAAGAGTGACAACTTCATTTTTCTTGAGCTGTTTCCAAGCTAGAATTGCTAATTACAGTAGGGTTAAACCGTGTATTGTTTTGTGCAAGGCTGGAAAGCATGGAGTCAAAGGGAGCACTTTATCAAGGTAATTGAAGGGAGAGCCCATTTCTCAATTTACTTAAATTGGCTTGGCCTAATCTTATTAAGCTCAGCGGAGTCTGAATCTGTCAGCCAGGTTGCAAAGGCACTTGTTCTGAATTTCTTCTGTCTTCCTAAATGTGGGCGCTTTTCTTCCACTACAATACTGAAGAACTGTTCAACATGTTTATTTTATTACTTAACACATTTTTACACTGCCTTTCCACCCAATCAGGGTCCACAAGGTGGTAAACAGTAAAACATGTTGAGTGAGTTTGAAAATATTTTGAAGTGGTCCATCCTATGGGCTTAGTGTAAAGTGGGATGTCTTAGGGAAACCAGAGCCTATGACAAAATAATGGTAATGCTTCTGAATGACACTAGATATTTCCTCAGTGTGCCTAAACTTTTAGGAAATAACTGGGTCCAAACATCCACCAGTGCTTGAAAGAGGTGACATGCACTCGTGCAGCTGAAGGGAGGGATGGGTACCTCTGCAGTCTTGGAAGAGACAGAAGTGGACAGAATTGTTGTGAATTAGCTGAAGCACCATGTAGGCACAGGGATTGATGCATGGTAGTAGATCCGCTACTTTATGGGCATGCCTCTTTACCTGTACCTGTGCACTACCTTTTACATTTGTAAAGGAAGCAAAATGCAAAACCCAGGTAAGCACTGGCTGGCCCCTATAATGTCTCACCACTCAGGGAAGTGAAGAGCATGTAACAATGCTTAGGGCTTTCCTCACATATTTCTGATGCCACTTTAATGTATGTATGCAACAGTTGGAAAACCAAGATTTTACTTTGAAAACACCCTAAATAATTACCTGCATTGGAAGATGAGCTGGGTTTTACAGTTTCATTTGCCCTCGTCCCATGTTGCATTGTTTAGACCCCTCTGATCCTCCTCTTCTTCCAAGAGTGATAAGATTTTAAGCTGGCATTGTACCTTTGCAATATAAGGGACAATAAGTACATGTGTAGAGTGCTGTCTCCTCCAGACCACTTAAATCATGTAAAAATGTAAAAGAAAAGACACTTCATGATGATATTCTCATGTCCAACACTGAACTGTCTGACACTAGGTGATGTATATTCCACCATGATGATATTCTCATGTCCAACACTGAATTGTCTGATGTATATTCCATTGTACAGCTATGTTAATGACTAATAAATGCTGTTGCAAGCTGTCAGTGTAGCCATGGTAAAAGCAGGCAAATCTGAGCAAGCAACACATACTGGAAGCAATAGAGGTAGTAGGAAAATGGTACTCAAGAGCTCTTCAACAGAAGCCAGGAAAGTGTAAGAAGTATGACCACTTTTGCAATGCTTTGCCTAAACAATACTGAAAACTCAGTAGGATTGCTTTGCAGTCTCCCCCCCCCCCATTCTGAGGTAGAGGGACATTGAGGGTACAATTGTTTTGGATGATTATTTTATATGAGCAGAAGCCCACTGTAGTATGAAATTATCAAAGAAAGACCTGTTTAGAGCAAAGTTGCATGTCCCACAGAAAAAAAAAACCAGAAGTCATGTAGCAGGATGAGACAGATGGGTCAGTGAAAATCAAATGTTGATTGGCCAGTTAGCTGCAACAAGAAGCTTCAATCTGGTTGTAGAACCAGCATTTGAGAATGCAAAAACGTTTTTAGGACCTTTCCAGCTCACAACAAGAACTGGTTTTGATTATGGCCAAAATTGCACTTGTTCAGATCCAGCATCAGCAGTGGAGCAATATGCTGGCTCCACAGAACAGGGAGAAGGCAGAAAAGGGGATTGCTGTGTTTTGCAAGGAATTGCTTTGCTCACTAAATTTCTGCTTGCATTCTTTAAAAAAAATGGAGCTGTTAAAATGAGTACTAAGAGGAAGGCAGCTCAGAACTAAATTTTACAACCATGCACACGTGTTTATTTGTTTCACAAATATTGCATAATTAAGAATCTGTTTGTTGCAATGCTTTGCCTAAAGCAAGATCAAATCATGTTTGTGGTGCATCAATGCAGACTTAATGGCAAGATCACCATCCAAAACCAAGTTGTAGATGCTCCATTAGCTGCAAGCCCTTGCTACACTATCCTCTGTTTTTTCCATCCCTACAATTAGTCTATTTTATTGTGGTTTTTCAGCTGTCACAAATGAAGAAAAGCAAAGAGTTACAAAAATGTAAACAGGGTAATAAAACACAGTGGAAAGTAACTGATAAAAAGATGAAATTCTTTATGTCTTCACAGTTTACTATAATTGTGTTTGTATGAAAAGCAGAAATGCAAGGAATCTCACATTATAGACTTTTTTCCAGAGTTCTTTTAGTTGTTCTAACATTGACATAGAAAAACAAGACATTGGCCAGACTGGCAAATTCTTTTAGTGCTTCCCCCCCCCACACACACACACGAACCCCCCCCCCCCCACACACACACGAAAAGACAGACAAAAAGATAATATGGGCAGCTCTCTATGGCTCCAGTTATATGGGAGCCAGTTTTAAAAAAAACAACAACGGATGTACTTAAATGTTCTAGTTAAAATATTGGAATGAGATAAGTGAAGAACTTTACTAAGATTATCCTAAACGAACTTGTGATGGTGTTTCCATCCCTTTCCTATCTGCAGTTGCTCTTTTTCTGTTCTGCACTTGCCCCTCTTGTCTTGCTGGGATTTAGATCTTGGCCTTGGAAGGGGGCAACACTTTGGCATGGGCCAGGTCTGGAATAGGATTCAAAATGCTAGCCTTAAGGCTACTTGCCCTCTTCAGCTCTCTGGGGGCCTGAGTGGAGTGTTCATTCCCCCTGGCTGCCTCTCATCTTTCTAGTTAGGCAGGGTAATTTTCCCTGGCGCTGTTTTGGCAAGGGCTTCGCTGCAGCATCGCTAACAGCCAGGGTCAGCTGTCAGCCTTGGAGCCATAAGCCTAATTCAATACTACAGATGTAGGTATTTTTTCCAAGTTCTCTCTGGGCTGCAGGCTTAAAGTCTCTGTTCTCAGCTGGGGTCCCTGATGCAGTCACTTCCCTTACTGTTACACAACACCCCATTAGGCAGAATGGCACAAACATACTTGACTGGGGGCCCCTCCCCCAACCTAGCAAAGCCAGCAGCCCTGCGTTTCAGAGGATGGAAACAGATTTTAGGCAAAGATGGAAGCTCTTTTTGAAAGTTGCCGTTCTCTCATCGCCATCCCTCCCCCCATTTGAAAGGATCTCCTCATCCTTGGGGAGAGAAGTATAGCTCTTCCATATTCATTGGGATTACAAATGCCTCATGGTGGGGCACTGCCTGCAGAAAATATGCAATCAAATGTGAATGTGTGCTATATGAGGGATATGAGAATTCTGCTTAAGTATCTATACGTCAACAACAGCAGTGCTTCACAGAATTTTGTTCAATCTATGTCCAGCACCAGGCAGGAGGCTTTCATTTCCTTCCTTCTGAGGGGGAAGCAAAAGGCATTAACCCAGGTGATGTCCCTAAAAGCTGAATTCATCTCTTGAAGTAGTGTCCAATGGTCCAAAAGCAGCCAAGGCACTGTGCCCATTATTTTATGAACTGGGTAATACATTCCTACCTCCATAGTTGGTGTAGGTCAGAACGACTCATTATGTTTATACAGAGGAAACTGCTCTTTGGATACTTCACTCATTAAGATCCCTAGAACTGGCAAGGAATATGACGTAGCAAAGACCATAAAGAGCCAGTTTCCTTTTGGAAAATTTAAGTTTCAGACAAAACAAACACTTTTAGGAGAGTCTGGAGAGGTCACGCATACTACGAAGTGCTGTCATCTTGTTCTGGGCTGCAACACTGACAAGACTTGTATGTTTGCATTGGCTGTTAATGCTGGAGCTTGCAAAAGCCTAAACATGTACATCCTAGAATGTTACTGTAAGATATTAATTCACCTTCCAAAAATTAGCTGCACAGAATTCCTTTCTTTATTAAAAAATGTATTTCTTCTGCCAGGGTAACTTATCTTTGGATCATGGTGGATCACTCAATGAAAACATCTATTCATTGTATGGTCATATTTCTTTAAGCAAATTCAATCCCATGCTCAGGATTATTAGGAAAGGAATGAAAACAAAACAGCCTGTACAGATCTACTGTCTATCTGTGGGCAGAATACTGTACTCAGTTTTTCACAATGCCCTGACCTGGATAGTACAGGCTAGCCCGATCTTGGAAGCTAAGCAAGGTTGGCCCTGGTTAGTATTTGGATGGGAGACCACCAAGGAATACCAGGGTTGCTATGCAGAGGCAGGCAAGGCAAACCACCTCTGAATGTCTCTTGCCTTGAAAACACTATGGGATTGCCCTAAATCACCTGCAACTTAATAGCAAAACAACAACAGAGAAACACACACAATAGATGAAAGAAAAGTATTCCTTTACATAATGGCTTGGATCCCACCTACTTTCTGTGGATGCAGGGGGGTGATTGTCATCAATTCCCTCCTTCCTCAGGAGATCTTATCTACTTAAGCTATTTCTGGAGGTCCTACATCTCCAAATATCAGCATTGGGGGAGATGATTGGGGCTACCATAGGAGGGGGGTGGGCACTGGGGAAAATCACCCCCCACACACACACCTGTGGAAATGTGGGTAGGATCCAACCCAATGCATAATTAAGTTCTGGAAATTGCTGGAGACTACTCACAGGTAGCTTTAAAAGAGAATTAGGCTGCAGTCATACTGGAGGCTTGGTGTGATCTGGCAGCACCTCTGTTTGCAGCCGTTTAAATCATTGCGGGAAGGGGCAACCAGACAGCACACACTGAAGCAGCTCCTCTGTGCACTAGTCCCGTGCTGAAGCATCCACATTACCGGTGCCTCAACCACGGAGCGCAGCCCTTGCTGGCAATGGGGGTTGCTTATGCTCATATGTGCTTATGCACACATCCCTCTGACTGAGACAGAAGTGACTGTTCACACTCCCCATCCAGCATCCATTCACGACAGGGAGGTTCAGGCATCAGGAAAAGCTTGTGGAAAGCACTGGCATATGTAAAGACCAGACTTTCCCCGGTGTCGGCAAGCTCCACTTCCAGGACAGGCCAGACCCGGGTGCTGATGACTGGGGCACAGAAAGAATATGTTTTTGTCTGAATATGCTCCTTACATCCACAAAGGCAATGCAACTATATGGGTGCGAACTGCTTGTGTTACTGCAACCTTAAATCAATTCATGGCGGATGGGTCTATAAATGCCTAGCCATGATAGTTAAATGGAGCCTCTATTTGTAGAGTACCAGTACTAGGGATCAACAGGATGGTAGGTTTATTGCTTTTGTGCCTTGTTGTGGACTTTCTATTTATTTATTTATTTATTATTTATTAATTCCAGTTATACCCCGCCCTCCCCGCAAACAGGCTCAGGACGGCTTACATTAATCAGTAAAGGTAAAGGTTCCCTTGCTCGAAAGCCAGTCGAATCCGACTCTAGGGTTGCGGTGCTCATCACTGTTTCAAAGCCGAAGAGCTAGCGCTGTCCGAAGACGTTTCCGTGGTCATGTGGCCGGCATGACTAAACACCAAGGCGCATGGAATGCTGTTGACTTCCCACCGAAGCGGTACCTATCAATCAATCAATCAGTTTATTACAGTCAAAGACCCATCAGACAGCATACATCGAAGCGGTACCTATTTATCTACTTGCAATTTCTTGCTTTCGAACTGCTAGGTTGGCAGGAGCTGGAACTAGAGATGGGAGCTCACTCTGTCATGCGGCACCCGGGTCTCGAACTGCTGAACTACTGACCTTCCACAGTCTGCAGTTCAGCGTCTTAACCACTTGAGCCACCGCAGCTCCTCACATTAATCAGTACCCAGTACCATAAAACCATATACAAAAGTGAAAACATTTTAAACATTTAAAACTATCAGATAATCAAAGTGCTAGTGACAGTAATCGTCTTTCAGTAATTAAGATGGCATACTATATAGTATACAAACAATTATTTCCAAGTCAGTGAACTTTCGGCATCGCACAATGGAATGGCTCAATCTCCAGGCTGGGGCCAGCCCATAACCACAGATGTTGGTGGTAGTGGTGTGGCAGCTCTGTCTTGCAGGCCCTGCGGAACTGTACAAGATCCCGCAGGGCCCTGATCTCTTCTGGGAGCTCATTCCACCAGTATGGAGCCACCACTGAAAAGGCCCTGGCGGCAGCAAGCCTGGTCCTTAGGGCCTGGGATAGTCAGTCTATCCGTCAGAGCAACCATCAGAGACAAGACCTCTAGAGACAAGAGAGAGAAGACCTCTGGTTGTACTCTGTGGAAAATGGTGTGCCAGATTAGATGGAAGTTTGGTCTGGACTCTTGTGTTCTTATCAGAGATCTTCCTCTGCAGCATTTATGCACACAGATCTAGACAAGCGGACAAGTTCTGTCTCACTTTGGTTGTTTGCAGAGTGAACAAATTATAGGACATGACAAACACATCTTCAGGCCACAAGGAAATAGCTATTTTGCCAATATTTTCCATGACTTTTTCCAGTGGAGCCAACCTACTGAATCATGCTTGCCATTTTGTTGCCTGCTCACTGAACTTGGAAGGAGTCTGTTGCAGCTCTTCACAGTGTGCTTGGATTGTCATCATCTGGAAGAATTTGGTATCATCCATTACCTCATTGGATACCGTGAGGAACCCTTCTCAGGTAAAGGGAACCTCAGGAGCCCAAACCTTTCCCAACAGGTATGAAAGAATGGCACCAATAGCGGGATTTAAAAATGAAATAAGAGGAAAGATTTATTCTTAATGAAAGGCAGGGAAATGGGGAAAAGGTTTTATGAGAACAAACAACAAGTGCCAGCTAAAAACACTATAAACAATGTTTAGGCTTTCCCAAACTCAGGAAGAACTAATAAAAATTATAAACCCTATCAGAAGGTTCCTTACAATAAGCAGGCAGTTGTGATACAAGTGAATTTATACCACCGATAAACCAGGGTTCCCCTGATTAGGCTCTGAATCCCAACTAGTCCCCGTGTGAGTGGATGTCTTTCTCTTTTTTAACCTGGGTCTGACTTTTTACGCTGGCAAATCCCTTCAGCAGATTCTGCTCTGCCCCTCTCTCGGGGACATCCTGCCACTGTCTCCCAGACTGAGCATTTTCTCTCTGAAGGCAGCCACTCAAAAGGCCCCCTCCTCCATTAGATTCACTCTCTCCAAAAAACAAAACAAAACCCAACCACCCTTTCAACTGTCAGCTCTCTTCCCCCCCCCCAGCCCCCTGCTGGATGCATTCCATTGTCATGGAGGCGACTCACCAATCAGAGTGAGCCTCTGCCACTACTTCCCCTCAGAGTGTTTTTTCGCAGTTCATCACAGATACCTCATTGCTCTGTTCTGCCTCCAGATAATTTATTAATGTTAAATAGCACTAGGCCAAATATTGATCCTTTGGAGAAACCTACTGTGTCATCCATTGTGACAGACAATAGGGTAATGGGACTTTCATAGCTCCCCATCTGTGAGCTCCTTTTAAAGATATTTCATATCCTAATATTCAGTGCTTAATTTCTAGATAAGAGTTCCAGAGGCCAGTCCTTTCTTGAAGTCACACTTAGACCTAGAAGCCCCATTTCCTAAATCCAGACATATGGGACTCACAATAGTGAGGGAAATGTGCCCTGCATGTGTTTAGAGATGTAAACTTTACAAGTTTCTGACATTTAAAATAGGCCCTGGCAAGCCCTGGCTCAGCTTAAACCTGTCAGCACCACAACCACAATATGTTGTTGCTGGGATAGTATAATTTTGTTCCTCAGCAAGTACTAGTTAATGCAATCAGCATGTGAAGAAGAGGGGGAGTGCTTGTCATGGGCACCTCTTGGGATGCTACCTGCTGTAGAGAAAATTTATTGAAAATCCCGTATTAGAATTCAAGATGCTGGCTTTGTCCTGTTGTTGTTGTTCAGTCGCACAGTCGAGTCCAACTCTTCGCGACTCCCATGGACCACATCACGCCATGCCCTCCTGTCTTCCGTCGTGCTCCGGAGTTTGCTTAATTTCATGTTTGTTGCTTCGAAAACACTGTCTAACCATCTCATCCTTTGCCGTCCCCATCTTCTTTGACCTTCAATCTTTCCCAGCATCAGGGTCTTCTCCAGTGAGTGCTCCCTTCTCATTTGGTGGCCAAAGTATTTGAGCTTCAGCATCTGGCCTTCCAGGGACCAGTCAGGGTTGATTTCTTTTAGGATTGACGGATTTGATCTCCTTGCAGTCCAGGGGACTCTCAAGAGTCTTTTCCAGCACCATAATTCAAAATAATCTATTCTTTGGCACTCAGCCTTCCTTATAATCCAACTCTGGCAGCTCTACAGTACTACTGGGAATACCATTGCTTTGACCATATGGACATTTGTTGGCAGGGTGATGTCTCTACTTTTTATTATGCTGTCAAGGTTTGCCATCGCTTTCCTCCCAAGGAGCAGGTGTCTTTTAATTTCATGGCTGCAGTCACCGTCTGCAGTGATTTTGGATCCCAGGAACGTGAAGTCTGTCACTGCTTCCACGACTTCTCCTTCTATTTGCCAAGGAGTGATGGGGCCAGATGCCATGATCTTCAGGCTCCACCTGGAGTTTGGCTACCCGAGGCCTGGCAACACCATCTCTTGATGGCACCTGACTTGATGGCACCTGACTGGCATGACAACTAGGCCTGGCTGCTTGCTCCTGTTCACCTCCAACAGCCCTAGGGTTGCCAGCCTCCAGGTGGGGCCTGGGGATCTCCCGCTTCTGCAACTGATCTCCAGCTGGCTCCCCTGAAGAGAATAGCTGTTTTGGAGGGTGGACTATATGGCACTGTTCCATACTGAGCCCCCCCCAACCCTACCCTCTCCTGGATCTGCCCCCAAAGTTGGTATTTTCCAACCCAGATCTGGCAACCTTAAGCAACCCCTATTTTTTAATATTTAAATTAAATAAGAAGAAGAGGAGGAGGAGGAGGAGATTGGATTTATACCCCGCCCTTCACTACCCGAAGGAGTCTCAGAGTGGCTTACAATCCCTTCTCCTCCCCACAACAGACACCCTGTGAGGTAGGTGGTGCTGAGAGAGCTCTCTTGAGAAGTGCCCTTGAGAGAACAGCTGTGAAAGAACTTATGACTGACCAAAGGTCACAACAGCAGGTGCATGTGGAGAAGTGGGGAATCAAACCCGGTTCTCCCAGATTAGAGTCTGTCATGATCATGGGCTAGGGTTGCCAAGTCCATCTTCCACCCCAGCGGGGGACTTTGGGGGCGTTCGTGGAGGGGGCGGGGCATCCCTGACATTATGACGTCATGTTGGGGACGTCTGCCGCCCCCCCACCTGCCCGTGCGCCGGATCTCCAGAAATGGCAGTTCCCTGCACTTAAAGGATCCGGTGTTTCCCTTTGAAATGCAGGAGCCGGCGTTTCCCCTTTAAGAGCAGCCGCGTTTCCCTTTTAAGAGCATGAAGCTGTCATTTCCCTGCAAGCTTGTGGAGATCCAGCTTGGGAGGAAACATGGGTTCCACACACTTAAAGGGAGAGAGATGGGTGGCTGTGGGTGTTGGGGGTGGGGCTTGCCCTGCTGGCCATCTGGTCGGCGGCGGGTAGAACTCCCTCCAAAACGGGGGACCCCTGGCAAACTGGGGGGGTTTGGCAACCCTATCATGGGCCTAGTGGTGTAGCCTACAGGCTCTGGGGTGGCCTAGTGGCTCCAGGGAAGCCTGTATTGGAGTAGTCATCAGGGCCTACATTTCCCAGGTTCCCTTTGGACCCTGTGATTGGGTAACAGGAGATCTTGGATAAAAGGCCTTACCCAGAGTGGGAGGGTGTTCTTTCTCAGGTAGCAGAGCTGGTAGAAGCTGCTGCAGACAGAGGGATCCCTCATCCAAAGAGGGGGTGAGTTAGACTGTGAACAGGCACCTAGGGAAGGCTAGGACTATGTAGACCAGGGGTGTCAAACTCATTTGTTATGGAGGGCCGGATTTGACATACATTGGACTTTGTTGGACCAGGCCATGTATGTCATAAAATGTACAATGCCATAGACTCCACCCTCTAAACCAGGCATTTCCTCCTGGGGAACCATTGTTGCCAATCTCCAGGTGAGGGCTGGAGATCACTCGGAATTATAAGTGCTCTTCAGATGGCACTTCCCTTGGAGAAAACGGTGGACTCTGTGTCATTATATTCTGCAGAAAATTGACGCTAAGTGCCCGAGGCTGGGGCACCCGCCCAGAGCTTCTTTCTAGAGCTCGTTGTATTTATTTCCACAATAGGCTTTATTCCTAGTACTTTAATAATTCAGTAGTATGCAGAAGAAGCGGTGGAATCACTGCATTACATTGTAAATCCCTCTGTAAAAATGAGGATCCAGTAGAATAAAAGAAGAGGTTTGCTGGATCAAACCAAAGGTCTGTCCTATCCATAGTCCAACATCGCGCTTCCCACACTGACCAGCAAAATTCTTCTGGGAACCATACCAGCAGGGAATAAAGGCAACAGCCATCCCCTCACAGTTGCACCTAGCTACTGGCATTCAGACATATACTGCCTCTGAACATAGAGGTTCTATTTAGCCATGATAGTTAATAGCTTGTCCACCTGTATGAATCTGTCTAATCCCCTTTAAAAGCTTCCTGAACCAGAGTCTGTCACCTATTATAGTAGTTTGTTCTATAAATTAATTATGCAGCATGTGCATTCCTTTTGGCTGTCCTGAACCTACTGCCAATCAGATTAGAACATAAGAACATAAGAGAAGCCAATGTTGAATCAGACCAATGGCCCATCCAGTCCAACACTCTGTCACACAGTGGCCAAAAATACCAGGTGCCATCAGGAGGTCCAGCAGTGGGGCCAGGTCACTAGAAGCCCTCCCACTGTTGCCCCCCCCAAGCACCAAGAATACAGAGCATCACTTGCCCCAGCCTGAGAGTTCCTATTTATACCTTGTGGCTAATAGCCACTGATGGACCTCTACTCCATATGTTTATCTGATTCCCTCTTGAAGCCGTCCATGCTTGTAGCTACCACCACCTCCTGTGGCAGTGAATTCCATGTGTTAATCACTGTTTGTTAATTCACTATGGATGAACTGTAGCAGAGAGGCAGGAAAAAATCTCCCTCTTCAATTTCTTCTCATCATTCATTAATTTATGCCTCTACAGTTACACACCTTATTTATCTATATAAGCCTTCATGATTGTTTAAATGAAGCAGAGGAAGTTTTCCTCACCTCTTTCCTGCCAAGCTGATGCTGTCAAAAATGCCCTCCTCTTCTATCTGTTAAAGATTTTGGACACTTTTCTGTTTCCTTTGTATCAACCTGTCATGATTCCCACTCTAACATCTACTTAGTTTGCCTCTCAATATTTGTCTCTATAGCCATGTGTCTAATTTTGTATTTTTATATTTATACACATTGGATTGGATCTGACCAGATTTTCCACTGGTGAAAAAGGAGAGACCACCCAAAAATGCTATACTGGGGATCATGGATTTCCCATGCCATACTTCCCAAAAGTATATTTCCCAAAAATGCTATACTGGGGATCATGGATTTCCCAAGTGTGGGGTATTCATGGGTCATAACTAACAGTGTGTTAACATGTGGCAGGTGAACACAGTGCTTACCACTTCCATTGGGGTATCTCATAAATCAAGCCTGAAATGCCAAAACCTGCTGTGAGGGAAGGGCTAGGGAGATGACGTGTCTAAGTGGCACCAGTTCTTCAGAGGTAATTGAAACCAGAGAAACAAGAGATGAAACGATATTAGGAAGATAGGCAAAAAGAAAATTGTAGGCACTGGAGAATGAACCATCTCTATATTGTTGCTGGGAGAACTAGGCATGTGGGATGACTAGGTAAAAGATTGTTTCTAGAGAACATGAAGAAAAATGTTCTTATTGCACTGAATAGCTAAAATGAAAGAAATAAACCCAAAAGACAACTCTGTCTTGCAATGGCAAGCCTGTTCCCTCCAGAATGGAATTCTAAAAATGGAGTAAAATGATTGTTGTATTCCTTTTTAAGGGGGGGAGACTGAAAACAGATATGGCCGCCACATTTTACCACACACATACTGCACATCTGAACTTGATGTGAGGCATAATTCTTTTTACTGCTTAGCAGGATAACAGAGACAGATGATAAATCTACCCAGAGGTTCTGGGGCTATCTGTAGACAGAGGAAGATACAGTTGCATATAACGCAGCAACTTGGCCATCTTGCACCAAAGAGCATTAGAATGTTTGACACTTACTGGGTGCGGTCAGACGGCGTGCCGGGAGCGGTGTAAATTGCTCCAGTCCAATGCGCTTTTTTTTAACCTGGAAGAATCGCAATCACACTCACCTCCTTGTTCCAGATCACTGCGCAGCCACATCACTCCCCGCCATCCACACGGGTTTTTTCCCCTCTCAGTTTGGGCATGTGCACAGGTGGCCATCTTTAGTATTGAAATTTTCGTGCGTGCGCAGAACAGCGATTTCCCCTTCAACCCAACTGCTGTGACGCTTCCCTTTAAATGTTAAAGGAACACTTCCCTCTACACTTTTACCCCGAAACTGGCCTCCCTGAGATCCTGAACTCGTCTATACAGCAAAACTAGGCACCGTTTAAACTTTGGTTTTATTAATGCTGGGGCGAAGCTCCACCCAAGCGCATATCGCCAATGCTTAAAAAAAAAAGGTGGGTGAAAAGCAGAAGCCTCTGGCAGTTTTCGAGCAAGGAACAGGAAGTGGCTCTACACTGGCGGAGGAGCAATCACACAGGGAGGAAATGCAGCTAGAACCGGAGCAGCAGGAAATCACCACTTGGGGACCTGGTAGCAAAATACTCCGGTTTAAAGGGGGTTGGGGACGGGAGGCAGATGTTGGCTGTGTGATCGCCTGTATAAACTCAGTTTCTAACCGGCATGTATATCGGCTCAAATGGCCCGTCTGAACACGCCCACTGGGTTGATCTTGGGCCAGTCATTTTTCTCTCAGCCTAAGCTACCTCAGGGTTGTTACTGTGAAAATAAAATGAAGACAGGAAAAACGTGTATCACCTGAGCTCCTTACAGGAGAGGCAGGATAAAAATGTACCAATAATAAATAAGGAGAAGGCAAAAACTCTGAGATGCACACTGGTGGGGTTTTTTTTAGCACAGTTGTTCTCTCCCTCCCTACTTCCAACTATAGCCCTTTTCAATTGTTACATTTTACCACACATATGGTAAGAATGCATATACAAAGGTTGAAAATACAGATTTTGCCCCTTTGAGACAAAGTCACAATCACATATGCTTCAGGAGGATTGGACGTGATGTGTTCTCCCCATACATCTGGCAAAGCATAACCACAGAGAAGGGCTATTTGTTGGAGATCCTAGTGACAGTCTGTGTATTACATGAGACTGGGTATTCCATGAGCTTTTCTTGAAATATTGATTAGCTGCTAGTTCAGATATATGAACTGCAAATTATAAGATTTCCAGACAAGAAATTTAGAGAAGCTGTTTTTAAAAAAAGGACTGGTAGCACATGTAAATAGTTGTAGAAGAGACCTAACAAGATCTTTGAAGAGAGAGGAAAAAGATATAGCATTTCAAAGGCTTGCTCTCAGGGCTTGCATTCCTCAAAGAAAATCCAATAAATATTTTAAGATCCATACAGTTCATAGATTCATGGTAATAAAGTATATATATCAGTTCATATATTTATCATAAGGACCCTATTTAATCCATTCAGGCAAAATTTAATTTCAGTGGGGGTTCTGAGGCCAGATGAAAGCTCCTGAGTTTTAATTTTCTGTTCTGGATTTGTTTCCCATCAGGCTCAGCTGTCATCCCCTGTAGCCTTTGAGGGTTCCTGACAGAGTGTGTTCACATGTGGGTTTTCCTTGGTCAATGGGGCTACAGTGGCCTTCATCGTTCGGTTGCCACTTGTTGTTAGGGTCAACACTCTCTTTCTGCACATGAAAGAGAGCTACAATTATGCATTGTACAGGACTCTATTGTACTAAATATGGCTTCCCCTTTCCCAGCAGCATAGTGAGATAGAACCTCTTTGGGAGCCAGGAGGGGAGTTGCTCCCTGGGCCACCTAGAAAAAATGCATATAGGGGGGAAAAAAACATATAAAAGCTCCCAGGAGCTCTACATTCCTCTCCTAACCTTTGCAGGATGGATTGTTTCCAGGGATTTCCCTGGCAGACAGGCAGTTTCCGAATACAATGCACTTTCCAGCAGTAAAGGCAGTTTTGTCCTTGCAAGAGAGGACGTGTCCCCACTGTTTGCTGCATTGTCTTTTCAGGACTCATTACTCCACCCCCTTCTTTGTATTTGTCTCCATGCCCCAGGCACAGAACAGGAGGCCTCTTTTCCCAGGGAACAAAAGTGGAAAGTTTCTCTTTTACACAACCATGAAAATAGCCATTTTCTCTTATTTTAAACAGGGATGGGACTGTGGAAATGCTAATCCGTGAAATAAATCAGAGAGTAAGGAGATGGAATGAGATCTCTAATTTCACCCCAAAGCAGGATAATTTTTTTTCTATATAAACTGGTGAGGCAATTCAAATAATATGTTGTGAAATTAAAAACCATTACATCTCCCGGGCCTGATTGTATATACTTGAAAATTCTTATGGAACCCAAATGTGAGATTGTTGATCTACTAACCAGTACATGTAGCTTGCTACTAAAATCAGCCACACACTGTACCAGAAGATTGGAGAGTAGCAAATGCTACACCAATTTTTAATATTTTTAAAATGGTTTTTAAAGGTCCAGGGGACAACCAGGGAATTACAGGCAGTTTGCCTAATGTTTGTTCCAGACAAATGAATAGAAACTGTAATCAAAGACAGAATTATTAGGCACATAGAAGAACCAAGCGTGCTGAGGGAAAAGCAGCATGGCTTCTGCAAAGGGGAGTCCTGCCTCATCAACCTTTTGGAGCTCTTGGAGAAAGTGAAAAAACATGTAGATCATGGGGACCTGGTAAACTTGGATTTTCAACAGGCTTTTGACAAGGTACTTCACTAAAGACTTCTGAGTAAGCTTAGCAGTCGTGGGATAAGAAGAGAGGTATACTTGTGGATAAAAAACTGATTAAACAACAGGAATCTGAGAGTAGGAATAAATGGTCAGTTCTCTCAGTGGAGGGAAATAAGCAATGGAGTCCCACAAGGACAGAAAGAGACCTTCAGATTGTAGTGGAAAACTCAATGAAAAAGTGAACCCATTGTGCAACAGCAGTGAAAAAGGCAACCTTTGTTCTGGGTTTATTAAGAAAGGAACTGAAAATGTAATGAAAATAGTCAATATTATGATCCAAGGAGGACTCCCATCTGAGCACTCAGCAGCTCCATCTGTGTAGCTTCAGCAAGGATGCTGACTCAGTTTACTAGTGGAAAATCACATCTAAGACCTTTTAACAGAACATTTTAAATACCAGATAGCACAATCTTAGATGATCTTCTGCGTCATAATCTGTGAGTGAAAGTAATTAGAAACCCAGGGTCAAAGAAAGTTCATTTTAAAAAACATTTTTTACCCTTATAATCCTTTGATTATTCTCTGTTACAATAAAAACAAGATTTCAGAACCAGCAGAAACCTCCTCCCAGTACTTCAAGTGTACACAATGATGAGGACCTTTTATCCTTCCCTTTTAGCTATTGGGACATGTTTCAGTTTCCAATATTAAAAAAAAATATCTATTTGCCAGTAGATTATACCACAACAGGAAGAAGAGAAGAGATTGGATTTATACCCTGGCCTTCACTCGGAGTCTCAGAGCGGCTTACAAACTCCTTCCCCTTCCCCTCCTCACAACAAACACCCTGTGAGGTAGGCAGGGCTGAGAGAACTCTTTCTAGAACTGTCCTTTAGAGAACAGCTCTGACAGAACTATGGCTTGCCCAAGGTCATCCAGCAGCTGCAAGGGGAGGAGTGGGGAATCAAACCCAGTTCTCCCAGATTAGAGTCCACACACTTAATCACAACACCAAACTGGCTCTTGCCAGAAAGATTACATGGATAGTTAGGCACTGGAGGTTCAAATCTAGAGACGAATTATAGCATAAGGTGAAAAACAGCACAGTTATTATAAAATCAGATAATTTAGAATTTGAAACATAAAAGAAAATAACATATTGTTAATATGCTGCGGTGGCTCAAGTGGTTAAGACGCTGAACTGCAGGCTGTGGAAGGTCGGTAGTTCAGCAGTTCGAGACCCGAGTGCCGCATGACGGAGTGAGCTTCCGTCTCTAGTTCCAGCTCCTGCCAACCTAGCAGTTCGAAAGCAAGAAATTGCAAGTAGATAAATAGGTACCACTCCAGTGGGAAGGTAACAGTGTTCCGTGCACCTTGGTGTTTAGTCATGCCGGCCACATGACCACGGAAACATCTTCGGACAGCGCTGGCTCTTCAGCTTTGAAACGGAGATGAGCACCGCAGCCCTAGAGTCGGACTTGACTGGCTTTTGAGCAAGGGAACCTTTACTTTACTTTTAGAGCCACTGAGCTGAGCTGCAAAGTAGCTCCACTGGGACTTGTGGATCAAAACGTGCCTTTGTATTGTTCCTGTTCACTAAAAAACAGAAACTCATCCAAAGGAAGTCAAATAATCATCATTTCAAGATGGGCTGGTTTTGCAGGTAAGTGTTTTGATTCTGAATTACAGGCCTGGGTACAGGGCGATAATTCCAGAGTTGCCATAGCTGTACTGTTTAATTTTTGTAGTCACAGAATCAAAGGTTAGTTCCGGGCACCAACTGAACTGTAATAGATTATTTGGGGAGGGCTGTCATTATATAATATAGAGAGTTTGTTAAAAGTGCCCAAGATTACTATCTTATTACTTACCAGAGGTTTAAGGACAAAGGAATATGGTCATTGAATATGAATCTGCTAAAAATAAACCCTCTTTTGCAGGTCTTTGTGAATTAAAGTTGGGGGGGGGGGACTAGGAGTGTCTTTATTCTCTCCTGGGCAGGAATCCATACTGAAAGAAAAAGCCCATCTTTTGCTCTTGAGAAGCGATTAATAAGCATTAATAGTTACTGTAAGTAAACTACTATTAAGCCATTTTACCAGAATTTGTTCCTGTGATCTTAGAGATGGTGGCACCACATCCCTAATTTGATCCTGTTTATCTCTCAGTTTCCATATTTTCTTAAAGGGCTGCAAATGTGTCCTTCCTGGCCACTGCCCCCACCCCCTTTGTGCTGAAATGACACTTCATCCCCCTCCCTGGGTAACATTAACATTTACAGCTGAAGGAAAAATTTAATTCTCTACCAGTGCTAAAAGGCTACTCTAAAATAGCTTTCCTGGCAAGATAAAGGTTGTGAATTAATTTAACTGGAAGAATGACAAGCAATTGATATTTAAACCTGAGGGTTTTAAAACCAGAATAAGAGTGTTTAAAGACTCCAAAGGAGACAGTTTCTAGAAGAACTAAAATGATACATCAATCAAAGCAATGGTGAAAAGCTTCTTATCCTTTGTTCTTCTGTACAGTCCCACACAGGGACTGTGCGTATGCAAGCCTGCAGCTCGGAAGATTTTTTAAGGCTTATTCCTTAGCCTAGCAACAAAACAGGAGCCCCTCCCCTCTGGAGGGTTCGAATGGCTATTTTCCCGCTCAGGCAGTCACATGCTCTGGGGGAGGTGCTCCCCCTGCCTTCAGTTCTGTCTTTGCCACCACTCTGTGAAGGCTGAATTCCTTCCTCTAAGTTTTTGCTGCTCTCTGACCTTTTTCTCCTTCTTTGAGAGACAGGATGTCTCAAAAGGCCTCGTTTAAGAAATATTCTTTGCGCAGAACAAAAATTACTCGCAGTGATGAGCATGCATTATGTTTGATCTGTCTGGGGGAGGCAGCCTGAGAAGCAGCCTACGAAATATGCCAACAGTTCAGCCCAAAGGCCCACAATAATTGTGCCTCCCATCTCAAGGCAGCGTTAAGGGAGAAGGCACTTACAACTTCCAGTGTCCCAGCAGCCAAGTCACCTGCCCTGGCAGAATGTGTCACCCCATCAACTTCAAAGTTGGTTCCACACTTGGACTGCCTGTTCCAGCCTCTCTACCAGTGTTCCCTCTAAGCTGAGTTAGTGTGATCTAGCTCACAGTTTTTTAGCCTCCAGCTCACACATTTTTGTCTTAGCTCAGGAAGGATGGCTCCAGAGCAAACTAATTTATGCAGTAGCAGGGGTGGAAAATGGTCAGTAAAATCAGTAAAAGTCAGTTTTTTCATCTTGGTCAGTAATTTGTCAGTTTTTTAAAAAAATGGTCAGTAAAGTCAGTATTTCTTTGATTTTTGTGAATGCAGATTGGGGGGGGGTTGTGTGCATTACTGTGTTTTGGGGAAAACATGATGACTTCCCAGTGAGAAGACAGATTGTTTTTAGTTCAGTTAAGTACTTTAGACTTTGTTCCTAAGAGTAAAAGTGATTTGGTGAAATCTTTCACAACATATAGAAACATAATTAACGTCTTAAAACATGATACAATGAAAGCAGAGATGATTTTTTTTGCACGAGTGCCCGCTTATTTACAAAATTTCAGAAAGAAGAGCCTTTGGTGCAGGTGATACACAGTGAAGTAAGAACACTTACAAGAACCACAATGAACCGTATTTGTAAGAGTTCAGCACCATTGTCTTTTGAAGCCTTCAGTGATGAGCACTGTGAGAGAAGTAATTAGTGAAAGTAGAATCTGTGACGAACTGAAAGAACTTTTGAAAAAACTTTCTGAAAAGGAGCAGCTACTCCTCAGATATCTTCAATGTTTAGCTTCAGCACAGAGGTTCAAGGAAGGAACCCACAAGGATATAATGAAAGTAGCAGCAGCACTCCCAATGGATATTCCACTGGACATGATTGCGGATGAATGCAAACTTCTTAGACTTGAAGATGAAACTGCCAGTGAAACTTGCCACATAGATACATACTGGAATCAGTTCTTTGAAAAGACACACCCATCTGGAGATCCAAAATATCCACTGGTTACCAAGGTGGTGAAAGCAGCATTATCATTATTGCATGGCAGTACGGACATAGAAAGAGGGTTTTCAAAAACTGGACACATTTTGACCAATGAAAGGGCCAGGATGTCAGAGAGAACTTTGAATGCCCACCTAATCCTCAAACAAACTTTATATCATGTATATGAAAACAATGTATACCATGTTAATA
Source organism: Gekko japonicus (assembly GCF_001447785.1). Lineage (NCBI taxonomy): Eukaryota > Metazoa > Chordata > Lepidosauria > Squamata > Gekkonidae > Gekko > Gekko japonicus. Next base: position 36,725 of record NW_015172034.1, on the reverse strand, counting down.
TCACACAGGAGCTTATACAGATTGCAAGAGCAGCTCATGTTCATTAAAAGCAGTATTTATTTATTTCTTAATGCGATTTCTACCCCGCCCTCCCTGCACGGGCTCAGGGTGGCTATTGTGAATAGTGTGTCATTAAAGAGGAGCAAAAAGAAAGAAGGGGGAAAGGCAGAGGAGTTAGAAAGGTTTAAGAAGATAGACGGTGAAAAGGATCGTATACAAGAGAAGGAAACAAAACTGAAAAGGCTGAGCAACAGAACTAGAAGAGGATGATTGCTCAAACGTCGCTAAATGATGCAACCAAATGTGTAAAGGAGGCTGCTGAGAAAAAGGGTATGGTGGGAATGGGATAAAATGGTCAGTAAAATCAGTAAAAGTCAGTTTTTTCATCTTGGTCAGTAATTTGTCAGTTTTTTAAAAAATTGGTCAGTAAAGTCAGTATTTCTTTGATTTTTGTGAATGCAGATTGGGGGGGGGTTGTTTTCATTACTGTGTTTTGGGGAAAACATGATGACTTCCCAGTGAGAAGACAGATTGTTTTTAGTTCAGTTAAGTACTTTAGACTTTGTTCCTATGAGTAAAAGTGATTTGGTGAAATCTTCCACAAAGTATAAAAACATAATTAACCTCTTAAAACATGAGACAATGAAAGCAGAGGTGATGTTGCACGAGTGCCCACTTATTTACAAAGTTCAGTGGAGTGTTCCAAAAAGAAGAGCTTTTGCTGCATGTGATGCATAGTGAAGTAAAAACACAAGAACCATAATGAATCATGTTCGTAAGAGTTCAGCACCATTGTCTCTTGAAGCCTTCATTGATGAGCACTGCATACCTGTGAGAGAAGTAATCAGTGATACAAGAACTCATGGGCACTCAATGAAATTGCTGAGCAGTCAGGTTAGAACGGATAAAAGGAAGTATTTCTTCACCCAAAGAGTGATTAACACATGGAATTCACTGCCACAGGAGGTGGTGGCAGCTACAAGCATGGACGGCTTCAAGAGGGAATTAGATAAACACAAGAAGGGGGACCCGCCAACTTGCGGGGGGGGGAGGAGAAGCTCCATGGGAGAAGGAAGCAGCTACAGGTGAGCCTTCTCCCCTGCCCCCCCGTCCCCAGCACCCACGGCGAGGCCTGCACCCCTCCAAGCTTCCCCCTTCCCCTAGCGGCGGCAGCAGTGGTGAGGCCTTGGTGGCCCGCTGAACTTTCTCCCCCCCTCCCCTCCGGTGGCAGCGGCAGCGAGGCTTTGCCAGCCCGCCAAGCTTTTTCCCTCCCCCTTTAGCAGCGGCTGCGGCGGCGAGGCCTCACTGGCCCACCGAACTTTCTCTCTCCCCCCTCCCCTGGCGGCGGTGAGGCCTCGCTGACCTGCAAAATTTCCTCCCTCCCCCCTCAGCAGCGGCAGCGAGGCCTTGCTGGCCTGCCAAACGTTTCCCCTTCACCCTCCCCCGGCAGCAGCGAGGCTTCACCAGCCTGCCAAACTTTCTCCCTCCTCCCCCAGGTGGCGGCAAGGGCTGAGTGGCTTACAGCCACCGGCCGGCCAAGCCTTCTCCCCCCACCCTTCCTCCTCTCCCTCTCTGGTGGTGGTGGTGGCGGCGAAGCCATTCTAAGAACATTCCCTGCACATGCACAGGAGATGCTCTTTTACTTTTTTGAGGATTTAATTATCCCCCCTATATATTTTTTACAGTTTTCAGATCTTTCTGCACACCTGGGCATTGCTACAGGAAAATCTCCCTGCCCCCCAGGTGCCCCTGATGTGCGGATGTAGATATCCGCACGCAGGGGGCACCTTAGGAATTAGATATATAGATATGGAGCAGAGGTCCATCAGTGGCTATCAGCCACAAGGTATAGACAGGAACTCTCAGTCTGGGGCAAGTGATGCACTGTATTCTTGGTGCTTGGGGGAACAGTGGGAGGGCTTCTAGTGTCCTGGCCCCACCGGTGGACCTCCTGATGGCACCTGGTATTTTTGGCCACTGTGTGACAGAGTGTTGGACTGGATGGGCCATTGGCCTGATCCAACATTGGCTTCTCTTATGTTCTAAAACATTGTCCTTTCTTCATTTTAAGCAATTCAATAAAAAGGTGTGCAATCGTTTTATCTGGATCACATCTGACTATGGCACTGGCTATGGGGATGGTGGAGGCCAGATAATAATAATTTTAATGAAGTCCTAGATTTACTTTTAAAACACTATCTTATCAATAGGATGACATTAAATTGTTCAGTAATTTGTCATTTTTTTGTCAGTATTTGGTCAGTTTTTAATCCAGATCTAGAAGATTGCCAGGTCCTTTGACATTACACAAGGCACTGCTCCCTTTTCGAAACCACAAATACCAAACTTACTAGAGTCACCAATGTCTCTTTCCCCAACAACTTCAACAGTACCCTCCACAGAGATCCTTCCCCCATTCGCCCCAGCAACCTAGGTGAAAATCCTCATCCTGGTCCAGGTCCGGGCTGCAACATCAGTCCTCTACCAAGGAGGCTTCAGAAGGCCAAAACCCATTCTGACTATCAAGGCTGCCGGCCACCTCCGCCGCTACTAGTTCTCTAAACATGTTGGTAGTCCCCCCCCCCAAAGGTGGCATCTGGTTACCTAAGACTCTTTGGTGCTGTCAACAGTGCAGTTTGGCTACCAACTGGAATTTACGGACTTGCCCCCCATTGCTGACAGCCACCTGTGCATTAGACAATCATTTTCCTGAGTTGGGCCCTGAGATTCAGTCCCTGTTGGAAAAGAGCACTATTGAGAGTATTTTGTCTCTGGTTAGCACTTATGGTTTTTATTTAAAAAAATTGTCTAGTTGATAAGAAGGACGGAGGATCCAGGCCTATTCTGGACCAGGGCTGAATACGTTTCTTAATGTTAAAAAATTCTATGTGGTTTCATCATTCTCAGTGTTACTCTTTCTCAAATTAAATGATTGGTTTGCTGTTGCAGATCTGCAGGATGCATAGTGCCATGTATCCATCAACTGCAGGAAATATTTGAGATTCAAATACCAGGAGATATCAGTACACAGTTCTCTCTTTTAGTCTTGCCACTGCACCACATGTTTTTACTAAGTGTGTTGCAGTGGCGGTAGTCCATTTAAGGTCCAAGGAATGTTCAATGTACCCATTTCTAAATGACTGGCTTTCAATTGCCTCTTCTGAGGAAGCTGCGAAGGAGAGTCTACTTTTGGCAATCAATACCTACCAGGACTTAGGTCTTATGGTTAACTGGAAGAAGTCTAGACTGTGTCTAGCCCAACAGGCTTCCTTTATCAGGGACTCCTGCAGCTATCATCCAAGGAAAGGTGGTCTAGATACATACAAGCAGACAACACAGCTGCCATGTTCTATCTAAATAAGATGGGTGGTACCACATCACTCCCCCAATGGTGCAGAGGCCTCTGCTGTTTGGGAATGGCCTATGCAACACAGTGTCTTTACAAAAAAATTGCGCAGCAGGTTCAGGTTCAGTTCTGATTAGCTCAGTATACGGTACCCCCATTTTTGTAGACTGGGGTTTCCTTACAGTGGACCTTTTCACTATGAGCCACCACTCAAAGGCTCCACTGCTTTGCTCCAGGCCTGGGGCCAACCCCCAGCCCCTAGAGGATGTATTCCAGATACCTTCGGTAGGCACATTTTTCTATGCCTTTCCCCCATTACCACTAATAGTCAAGGTGTTAAGGGAACTTGCTGCATTCTTGTTGCACCATTCTGGCCTCATCAGATTTGGTTTCAGGTCCTTCTCTACCTATCTCAAGGCAGGTATGTGCATTTACTGGTCGCAATGGACCCTCTGAGGATTGGGAACACAGTACTTTACAGGGTCAAGCACCTCCGCCCCACCGCTTGGTTCCTCAGTCCTCACCACTAGCATTTTCACAGTCAGTGTCTAATGTTACCCTTAATGCCCGCAGACCCTCCACTAGACTTTTCTTTGGTCACAAATGGAAGCATTTTTCTGCATGGCCTCTGGCCAAAGGTTTTGCAATCCCTACCTCCCCCTTTCCCAACCCACTCTTCTGTGGCTGAAAGAGTATTGCAGACCTTAGATGTAAAACAGCCTTTATTGTTCTACCAGAGAAGAATGAGCCAGTTTCAAAAGAGTTCACAACTTTCTGTATGTTTTGTGGGTCTGTCTAAAGGGAAACCAGCTTCATTGCAAACTTGGTCGAGATGGATCATCTCAGCCATCAGATTGTGTTACAACCGAGCAGGACTTCCTTGTCCTCTCCAAGTCCGGGCACATTCTACAAGAGCACAGGCTGCCTCAGCTGCTTTTTCATGAGGCGTTCCACTGTCAGAGCTGCAATGTGGTTGTTCACAGACACCTTCATCAAGCGCTACTCTGTGGACATTAACACAAGAAAGGAGACATCAGGGGGACAGCTGTTTTAAACCCTCTTCCGGTGAGAGACTCACACCACCTCTTGGTAAGTCAGCTTGCTGGTCTCCCTAAGCGGGACAGCACAGAAGAACAACAATGAAAACAATGTCGCACTTACCTGTAACTGCTGTTCATTGAGTGTCTTCTGTGCAAGCACACATTCCCTCCCTCCTACCTTGCTGTGAGCTCTCATTTGGGTAGCTCTCCACATGAGGGACTCATTGCAGTGGCCCAGAAGAACTGAGGGAAGGGGAGCACCTCTTTTGGAGCACGTGACTGAGCGGGAAAACAGCCATCAGAACACTCTGAGGAGGGTGTTCCCTTGCTCTGTTGCTAGACTTTTAAAATCTTCCCAGCAGCAGGCCTACATACGCACAGTCCCTATGTATGCCAGCACACAAGACACTCAATGAATAACAGTTACAGGTAAGCACAACACTGTTTTCTGTTGAAGTGTTGGTTATGGTGCAATAAGCCTGGAATAGTGAACTCCTCACTGAGGGCTAGCAATTTTGCCATCTGGATAAATCCTCAGTTCCCCTGGTAGTACAGATATTTTATCAAACCTTTCTCCATTATTGGAGCCTTTTCCTTTCCGCTCTTTTCTCTTTTGTTAAGTGATCTGTAGATATTGAAAGTTAGACAATTTCTTCTGCTATATTTCAAGTTGAATTAGGCTATACCTAGGAGCCTCATGATCTTGGATCATAGCTAATTCACAGCATCTTGAGGACCACCAGCACTTTTTTGGCACATTGCTCACATTCAGCACTATTTTAGGGCAGAAAAATAGCCTGTAATTTTGGAAAGAGGTATTGTGTTTTAAGGCAGCACAGCATTAGACACTGCTGTGCTTAAGTATAAAATAGTTATTAACCAAGGAAACTGTATACAAGATCCAGACAGCACTTAGATTGTGTTAAGAAAAACAAACATTTGTCTACGCCCAGCTTGATGTGGAGACTAGCACACTCCTGATTACTGCCGAGGATTGTAGCCAACTGGCTAGAATGGAAAGCTGTCTTTCTCAGCTGACTCTCAGTATTGCAACTGCTGCTCAGCCACTGTAAGTGAACTGCTGAAATGTAGGAGCACACAGCTGTAGGAGCATTTATATACAGGGAAAAGACTGACAGCATAGTCTTCAGGCTGCGGTCAGACACGCCAGTTGAAGCAGACGGGAAGCGAGGCTGTTTCCTCTGGAGGAATTTGACATGCAGTTGCGAGATCACACCTCCCTTTGTAGCTGCAGGCGCAGCCCATCACTGTGTGATCAGACGCAACTGTGGCTCAGTCTTTTTTTGGGGGGGGGTGTTTGTTTCCCATGCGAATAAACAAGGAATCGCACCTCCGTACTGAGGGCCCCCTATGGAGTATGCGATGATGCACATACTGCAAAGGGGGGGGGGAGGAATGGCACTGAGCCAGGATGGCATGATCAGACCATCCTGATGGCATGAGAGTGTGCATGCGTGATCAGACAGGGGAAAGTCCGTCCGTGACCCGTTGGAACCAGTTAAAGCTGGATTTCTGTTGTGTATGCGGACCACCACTGGGAAGACAGCGAACAGCCAGAGCTTGGCTCTGGAAGAACAATAGCGACTAGGCTCCTAGTCCCTCCACTGGGGAACCAATGGGCACCGTGGCGGGAGATTCAAACCCACCAACGGGGTCCAGGGGTGTGTCCCTGGAGTGTATATAGTTGGCCTGCCGGCCGTTAGGGAGTAGTCTTGTTGTGTACCAAATAAAGCGTGCTTTGCACCATGCCGGTCTTTGTCCTTCGTCCATGCGGCAAACCCACTACACAATAATTTCCCTCAGTGTCTTTTAACTCCGCTTCTGCAGCAGAACAGCATGGGTTGCCGACGACTGTGGAACACTTCCCAGATGTTGCTGTGAGGCATTTGCAGCTATGTCGGATCTAAAGGCGGATGTGATCGCAGTCTTAAGAACACTTTCCTAGGAGCAAGCCTTCTTTAATAGACCTGAGTACGATTCCAAGAAGACCTGCTTAGTATTGCTTTCTAAAATCATTACTGGGATGCTGAAAGACAAGCTGAAATGAATGCAACATTTTATTTCAGGCCTTTGAACAAGATTCCGGAAAGGAGGTCTAGTTCACACAGGCAGGAGGGTGAGATAGTATTGCACCAGGCTGCTGGTGGAGGATCACGGGGCAACTTGTTTTAGAATGCTCCACTATGTCAAGAGTTCCTTACTAATGGAAAGCCAACACAGCACCACAAAGCAGAGAGAACTTTCCCCCCAGCTGTGCTTGATTTCTGTTTGCATGGAACTTTTAAAATGATGGACTGTTCAGCCTTAGTAAGGGCTCTTTTTCTGGGGGAACATGCCGGAACAGAGTTCCAGAACCTCTTCAACAAAATTCTTTTTTAAATATTTAAAAGCTAATGAGTTTTCAGTATGCAGATTGAAAACTTCAGCCCCTGCCACATGGGGGGAAAATGCACAGCCAGAGTGCGGCTTTTTAGAGCCGCACCAAAAGAGACACGCGGCGGCGGGATCAGACAGATCCTCTGAGCTGCCACGCAGTTGCTCCCCGGCACGATCAGATGCCGGGTAGCAGTTCGTCCTGTCTCTGGATTCTTCTACCACCTCATTCTTTTCTCTTTCTCCCACATGTGTAAACAAGGCTGCAATTTCAAACTCCACTTTCCCAAATTCAGACATTTGCTGTGTAGATGCTAATCAAGAAAGAAGAAGCCAATTTCTTGGTGTTTTTTTTTTTTTTACTGTAAAGACTATTTGAGAACTGGTACAGCGTTCCATGTGCCTCGGCGTTTTAGTCATGCTGGCCACGTGGAGATGGGCAAAACCTCCCATGTGACCAGGGCCTTCATTTCCCTCTTGAGAGTTATAGCACCTCTGTTTCAAAATAATAATAATAAAAAAGCCCTGCTTACCAGTAACCTCAAGCGGTGCAGTCCGTTCTGTTTCTGGATTCTTCTATCACCCCATTCTTTTCTCTTTCTCCCGCATGTGTAAACAAGGCTGCAATTTCAAACTCCACTTTCCCAAATTCAGACATTTGCTGTGTAGATGCTAATCAAGAAAGAAGAAGCCAATTTCTTGGATTTTTTTTAACTGAAAAGACTATTTGAGAACTGGTACAACGTTCCGTGTGCCTCAGCGTTTTAGTCATACTGGCCACATGGAGATAGCAGAATTGTTGCAAGGATTACAAGAAGATAAGGAAAGTTCTTTGGAAGTGCCACATTAAAACATTGTTAATAATTAGATGTATTTTGAAATCAGGAGAGATTCAACAGTAAACTACCTTTCAGGAAGAACAAAAGATTTATGTGTGATGAATATTCAGTACTAAATTTATGACATTATCTCACATTCCTCCAAAACACTCAGGCTGGCATATGCTGTTCTGCACATCTCCAATTTTATCCTCACAACAGCTCTGTGAGGTAGGTTATGTTTACAGAGAGTGGCTGGGCCAAGCTTCAAGACAGAGTGAGGATTTAAATCTTGGTCTCCCAGACTCTCATCTTGTACCCTAACCACTACACCACACTGGCAAATTACAGTCAGTTTGGTGTTGTGGTTAGGAGCAGTGCACTCTACTCTGGAGAACCAGGTTTGATTCCTCACTCCCACACATGCAGCCAGCTGGGTGTCCTTGGGTCAGTCACAGCTCTCTCAGCTGTTCTCTCAAGAGCAGTTCTCTTAGAGCTCTCTCAGCCCCTCCTATCTCACAGGGTGTCTGCTGTGGGGAGAAAAAGGGAAGGTGATTGTAAGACAGTCTGACACTGCAAGTGAAGGGCGGGGTATAAATCCAACCCTCCTCCTCCCAAAGTAAGTGGTAGTGCTGTTAACTATACACAAATTGTACAGGCCACTAGGAACACTTCCAGCCTTATCATGGGGAGTGCTAACCTTCTCTCCTTTCATGACTACCCCAGCTAACTAGCTACATTTGTATATCCAGCTATGTCACCACCACACTGGCAAATTACAGTCAGTTTGGTGTTGTGGTTAGGAGCAGTGCACTCTACTCTGGAGAACCAGGTTTGATTCCTCACTCCCACACATGCAGCCAGCTGGGTGTCCTTGGGTCAGTCACAGCTCTCTCAGCTGTTCTCTCAAGAGCAGTTCTCTTAGAGCTCTCTCAGCCCCTCCTATCTCACAGGGTGTCTGCTGTGGGGAGAAAAAGGGAAGGTGATTGTAAGACAGTCTGACACTGCAAGTGAAGGGCGGGGTATAAATCCAACCCTCCTCCTCCCAAAGTAAGTGGTAGTGCTGTTAACTATACACAAATTGTACAGGCCACTAGGAACACTTCCAGCCTTATCATGGGGAGTGCTAACCTTCTCTCCTTTCATGACTACCCCAGCTAACTAGCTACATTTGTATATCCAGCTATGTCACGTAAAACAATATACAGTAATCCCCAAACACACATAGTAAGTTGAAAACACTGTGCGCAGGCTTCCCCTCAGGTGGTGGGGAGGTAGCTTTCAGATATTCTGGTCCTTCTCTTTAAGACCAGTTTGTAGCAGCTAGGCTCTGTTACCTTTCTCCCTGTTTCAAACTCAGAAGACTCCCTTCGCTCAGACAAAACTTTCCCCTTAGCTTTTGGGATAAGTCTTCTCAGTTTTCAGATACTTCCTCCAGACTATGGTCCCCTCATCTTTCAGTCAGCTCCTCAGCTAAGATTTCAAGCTGTCACGTTTTAGTTGGTTTATCTGTCTCAGGGTTCTCTAGTTTCCCTATAGATTGGGACTAGCCAGGAACCTTTCCCCCTGTGTTAACATTTAGCTAACCATTTCTCATGCAGGGTTTTCTACAAGTGCTTATGAGAGCTTGCTCCTGTCTTATACTTCTGGTGCACAGTAAAGGATCTTTGCTTATGAGATTGTAATTCCACTTAGAGTGCCAAATTCTCTCTTGTCAAAAGATTGCTGTATGATATTCTTACCATAACACTTCTGTATGGTATTTTATTTTTACAACAGGATTGTCTTGTTGACTCATACTTATGGTCTCCTGGGACAGACCCATGTATAATACCACCAGCATTAACAGGAATGTCTCTTTTGCAGCTATACATTCTCTCCCTATGGTATAGTTCATGTTTCATGCTCTCAAATTTGTCAAGATTGTTAATCTCATTTTGCATCTTCCTACATCCTTCACAACATTGCTATCACCCACAAAGGAGATAAGAGAATTCCCTGCTACATCCATATAATGTACACGATATTTAGATTTTTACCTATCTTGAGGGCCTTTTACAGTGTGCTGCAAAGCATCTTCTGTTGTGTTTTATTTAAACACGAGCAATTAGTCACAATTGGTTTTGACAGTTTCTTCCGCTAAGTGTGTTTTTTTTGTATTTTTATTTGCATGTGTGTGAATGTGTATGCACCTGGAAGTGATGGTGACTCTGAATACGGAAGTTCCATTTAGCCATCTTGGCTATAATCATTGATTTTGTTTAATATCCTTTTAAAGCCATCATGTCAAGTAGCCATACCACATTGTGTAACCCAAATTCTACAAGTGAATTGCTGCATTGCATGAGGAAGTATTACCTCTTAGCTGTCCAGAATTTACTACCTGTCCATTGCACTGGGTGCCTCCAACTTCTACTACCATGGGAGAGTAAGAAAAAGTTCTCTCTGGTCCTGGTCACACGGGATGGATAACATGGGGGGGAGGCGTGGCTATTAGCGCCGTCACAATTTGACACTCCCCAACGCAATGAGATGCGATGGCGTTGTTTCCTTGGGCAGTTGTTTGCAGTGCGCTCCAACCAGGAAGCAGGGACTCGAGAGGAGCTTGCTGGGGCGATCAGATGGAGAGCGTCAGTCTGCAGCCCGTCGCTACCGTTTACTACTGGGGTTTCCAAGGTACTTTTAAAGTCCGCATCTTCAGTCAGACGATACCAGTTGGCCATGGGTGCGCCACGCTTGCCAGATGTGGCAGTGTGATCGTGCCCATATAACCTGCCTGGCATTTATGGCTCTCCCGCGGCAAACTCTGCGTGTGATCGGGGCCTCTGTCTACTTTTTCCATGCCACTAATAATATATGTTCCCCTTAGTTTTCTTTTTCTAAATTTAAAAAACCCAGTCTCTTTAAGCTTTCCTCAGAGGAAGCAGCTCCAAACCACTGATGATTTTGGTTGTTCTTTTCTGCCCCCTTTCCAGCTCTACAACATCCTTTCTGAGACTAGGTGAGCAGAACAGTTTCAGAGGTTAGCCGTGTTGGTCTGTGGTAGAACAGATTCGGGTCTAGTAGCACCTTAGAAACCAAAAAGATTTTTAGGGAATGAGCTTTCGAGAGTCAAAGCTCCAAGCTATGGCTCTCAAAAGCTTATATCCTAAAAATCTTGTTGGTCTGAAAGGTGCTACTAGACTCAAATCTGACAGAACAATATACAGTAGGGTTGCCAAACTCCAGGTGTTAGTTAGAACTGATCTCCAGGCAACAGAAATCAGTTCACCTGGAGAAAATGGCCGCTTTGGAAGGTGGACTCTATGGCATTATACACCATTGAAGTCCCTCCCCTCCCCAAATCTCACCCTCCTCAGGATCCACCCCCCAAATCTCCAGGTGTTCCCCAACCTGGAGCTGGCAGTCCTAAGTATTCCAGATGCAGCCACACCGTAGACAAGGGCCTATTACAATATTAGCTGTTTTGTTTTCATTTTTTTCCCTTAATAGTCTCCATTGCAGAATTGATTTGATAATCACTACTGAGCTGACCTTTTCATTGAGCTGTCCACCATGGCCTCAGGTTCAGGGCCCCTTGCTATCTATGTAAAGTTAGGATTTTTTTGCCCCAACACACATCACTTTACACTTACTTAAACTGAGCATCATTTAGCAAGTTGTTGCACACTCACTTAGGGCTTCATTATAACGTTACTCAATCAACATGGGTTTTGTTAACTTGTGTCTCTTTTATGGTCCTGTAAGCTAGGTGGGGAGAACAGAAGAGTTGTACCATACTTGCATAATGAGGCTGATAAGAGTAGGGAGGCTATTCTCCCTGGTTCCCCCCGCCCATTGATAAGGAAATTACTTGCCAAACTCGAGCCAAAAGTGTAATACCTAAAAAAAGTAATACTTTTGTTTATAGGATCAAATGTAGAGATACAGAGATCACATACGGATATTTTTAAATGCTGTTAGTTTAATGGATGTTTTAAGTCCCAAAAATAAGACCTCTGGCTGGCAACCAGGGCCTTCAATTAGGGTTGCCAACTCTAGCTTGGAAAATTCCTGGATATTTGAGGTGGGGTCTACGTCACACCGATGGCAGACGCCTTTCCCAGCTCCCTGGGAAGGCGTGCTGCACAGCAGCAGGGGTGGGTGGGTGGATGTGGTGCCGCTGGATCGGCACCTCCATGGGGATTCGGGGGGGAACTCCCAGGCCATAGGGCTTTTGAGGGTGAGCCACTTTCCCTGCTACCTGCAGGGAGATGGAGGCTCCCCTCCGCTGTGATGGTCCCTCCCGCTGACAGCATCCTCTCAGCGAGGCCATAAGCTGTGTTGATCCGGTCAAGCACAGGAGATCTAGCAGAGGAGCGATCAAGAGCGTGGTCAAGATAAAGACCAACAATGAACTGTGAGTTAAGGAGTGAACTGTGAGTTAAAATGAGCAAATTGTCTTCAGAATGTAGTAGAGATGGGACTATAAAGATTTCCCCCTGTTTTGATTATTCATATTTCTCTGGTTTTTATAGATTTGTTCTTTCAGTAATATTTTATTAGGATGTTAGAAAGGCCTGTTATATAGAAGGCTTTCCTCTTGTAGGTCTGATATTGTTAGCAGACAACATAATGGGTACAAAGTTCATGATTCTGTAGTTCTTAGGGCAAACCTTTCAATGTCTGGGTCAGATAGGATTTTAGTCTCGTATCAGTAATGAATACTTTTGTTTGGGGAAGAACAAGCTTTAGCCGATATGCCTTAGGTCATGTCAAGTAAATATGTGACGCTATTGCATAGAAACACCTTACTTACATTTGACCAATAAGGAGATTTTTATGTAAATGTTGTTTAAGCTTTTGTAACCAATTATGCTGTTTGAATATTATTCCCATGATGATGGTATGATGATGTCATTTTAAGTATTTAACTTTATGTATTTCCTGAATATGTTCAGAATATGCTCAAGAAGAAGAAGAAGATGAAGGAGAAAGCGATTTTATATTGAAAATAAAGCGTTAAAATGGAGGACACTCCAAAAAAGTTGGCGAAAACAACTCCGAGAAGAAGGGAAGTAGATGTTATTGCACTTATAGCAGAAGCCACCAAGCCGATTCTGGAGCAACTTGTTGGTATTAACCATCAGCTTGCCAAGATAAATCAACAATTCGTGTCCCGGCAGCTCCAGTTGGCAACGATAGCAGAAAAAACGGAACTGAGGCCTTTTAAAGCGAAAGAGATGGACACTAAATTAAACAGCGATTTCAATGAGAAAAGGAGGAAAAGTACAAGAAACAGGAAATATTTACAGGGACTTAACTCCTCCTTTGCAAGTGTTCTCAGAAAGTGTCACCTTAAATCCTGCTGAGAGAAAAGAGCTTGAATTTGCCTTCACAATCAAGAAACTTTTGAGATGCCACTGGGCCCTGAGGGCGAGACCAGAGAGGAAGAGGCTCAAGATTGGCGGTTTTATCCCTTTGAAGACGGAGGAAGACTAGGCTGCAGAATCTGGAGTGAACGTCTAAGAAGCTATTAAGATCTTAGAGAGTCTTAGTGTAGATGTAAAGGCAGAAGGACTCTGAAAATTGCCTTTATGAAGTGAGCTGGAGGAGATGCTTGGGAAATCTCATAACAAGTAACAAACAAACTAACATATAAGCTTAGAAAGACAGGTTCTCACAAAGTATATTGTTTATTAACAGCTTTTCTTTTTTATCACTAATGGTAGCTTAACAGGGAATGATCTCTTAACCTTGGGTTTTTAGTGTAGTGTGGGTTGCTTTTCTTTCTCCCTAGTTGTAATTACCCTTTCCCTATTTTTTCTTGGTAGTTTTTGTAGTGTTAAAACAATAAAAAATCCCCTTCGGGGGCTTTTAAAAAAAGAAAAAAAGAAAAGAAAATTCCTGGATATTTGAGGGTGGAGCCTGGCAGCCTGGGGTTTGGGGAGAGATCTCAGCAGGGTATAAGGCCATAGAATCCATCCTCTAAAGCAGCCAATTTCTCCAGGGGACCTGATCCTGCTTGGAGCCTTCCCGGGTCAGTCCACAAAAAGGTACTAACTAGACTCACTGAACTGTGCCATCTGACATAAAGAAAGGAAACTGGGTATGCTGCTCCTGCAGCTATTGATCTTGCACCACCTTCTTTCTCTCTTGGTTCACCTGCTCCAACAGCCATTTTCTCGGGGGTGGGGGGAACGGACTGATCTCTGTCATCTGGAGATCAGTTGTCCTTCCAGGAGATCTCCAGGTCCCAACTGGAGATTGGTGGCCCTAGACAACTGGAAAGGAGTGACAGTTACGAGCACAGTAGTGAGGGCTTATAAAGAGTAGGATCCTAAATTTCCATCCCTGGAATTCTGATAAGTTGACAGCAGTTGATCTATCTGATGCAGGTTGACCTCTGACTTGACTCGGAAGGGACAAAGCAAGCCTGGAATAACTGCAGGGGCTGCTCCTCCTGCCCTTTCGCTTTGACTACAGACTGAGATGGGAAAAAGCTAAGAGTATCTGCTGGCACCACCTCCCTGGAGCTCACTGTCCAGAAACTGCTTCTTAAGTCTCTGCAGTTGGTCATAGAAGTGGAGTGAATTAATAAAAATAAAAGGATCAATTGACAGCCAGAGTTCAGTCATTTCTAGTGGATTCCAGTTAAGACCAGAGTCAATGGTAATGGCTGAGATTGGAAAAGTAACTCCCTTTGCTTGATTGCTGGTGCTCTGTATCATAGTTCAGGGTGTCTAAAGACTACTTCAGTGTTCAGCTGCCATTAAACTTTGCAAGGTGGGGAGGAATTATAAATCAAGGCCTGACTTTCACAGTATTTGTTTATGCCATCTGTGGCTGACTCAAAGGCATTTGGCTTGCACAGCCTTATGGAAAAAGGACTGTGGAACTCATTACCTCTTGTAGGGATGCCAGGTCCCCCCTGGCTACTGGTGGGGGAAGGAGGGGTTAGGTTGCCAGATACAATATGGAAAACTCCTGGAGATTTGGGGATTGAGCCTGGGGAGGACAGGGACCTCAGTAGGGTACAATGCCAAACAGTCCACCCTCCAAAGCATCCATTTTCTCCAGAGGAACTAATCTCTGTAGTCTGGAGATGAGCTGTAATTCCAGTGGATCCCGAGGTCCCACTTGGAGGGTGGCATTTGATATATATAATTGACCTAACGCGTTGGCAATTTCCAGCTCTCCCATTGGCTGTGCTGTGTGCTCCATCAGCCATTGGCCCATCAACCACCACTCAAGAGTACTCGTGTGCCATTGGCTGAGTGCTGAGTCTGCTCCTCTCCCTCACCAACTGCCAGTCTGGACACTCTTCCCTCACAGAATAAACGATCAAAACAGCTGTCTCTCCTGATGAAAACATTTCTCCTACTTGGCTCCTGTTGGACTAACTTTTCCCTCAGTGGCTGTTGCTAGGCAACCAAGCTTGGTTCTGTCAGTAAAAAGGCAATGACAGGAGGCCCTTTCCAGGCCTTTGTGGGGAACTCATTGGGGCCTGTCCTGACTAGGGTTGCCAGCTCCAGGTTGGGAAATTCCTGGATATTTTGTGATGGAGTCTACAGAAGCCAGGGTTTGGGGAGGGGAGAGGCCTCAGCTGAACAGAATGCCATAGAGCCCACCCTCCAAAGCAGTTATTTTCTCCAGGGGGGGAGAGGTCTGGAGTTCAGTTGTGATACCCAGCAATCTTCAGGCTCCACCTGGAAGTTGGCTACCCTAGGCATAGCAGTTAGCGCTTCAGAGGAGGGCCTGCCAGACCCAGGTTCTTGCTGTGGAAATTGAGTGGGTGATTTTGGACCATTCACAGACTTTCAACCTAACCTACCTCACAGGGTTGTTGTGAAGAGCAAAGGGGGGAGAGTAGAATGATATAAGCTGCTTTGGTCACCACTGTGGAGAAAGACTGTACTTTTCCTAGGTAGAGGCTACAGGGAGGGGGGAAGAGATGGAAACATGAAGTCAGAGGGGCAGATAATGGTATGTTGATGGTTGGCTGGAAAGGAAATGTGGTTGCCACCTCCAGGTTGGGAAATTCCTGGAGATTTGAGGGATGGAGCCTGGAGTGGTTGGGGTTTGTGGAGGGATGGGACCCCAGACAGGTACAATGCCATAGACTCCACCCTCCAAACCAGCCATTTCCTCCTGGGAAACCATTGTTGCCAGTCTCCAGGTGGGGACTGGGGATGACTCAGAATTACAACTGCTCTCCAGATGGCAAATATCAGTTCCCCTGGAGAAAATGGTGGGCTTTGTGTCATTTTGCCCTGCTGAGGTGGCCCCCCAATGACAGCCAGTTTGACGTAGCAGTTAGCACTTCAGAGCAGGGTGTTCCAGATTCAGGTTCTTCCTGTGGAAGCTGATTGGGTTATTTCAGACCACTCACAGACTTTCAGCTTAACCTACGTCACAGGGTTGTTGTGCAAATCAAAAGGGGGAGAGGAGAATGATGTCAGCTGCTTTGGTCACCACCGTGGAGAAAGACTGTACCTTTCTTAGGTAGAGGCTACAAGGAGGGAAGAAGAGATGGAAACCTGAAGTCAGAGGGGCAGATAATGGTACGTTGATGGTTGACTGGAAAGGAAATAGTTGCCATCTCCAGGTTGGGAAATTCCTGAAGATTTGAGGGGTGGAGCCTGGAGAGGGTGGGGTTTGAGGAGGGGTGGGACCTCAGACAGGTAGAATGCCATAGACTCCACCCTCCAAACCAGCCATTTTCTCCTGGGGAACCATTGGTAGCATTCTCCAGGGAAGGGCTGGAGATCACTCGGAATTTAAACTGCTCTCCAGATGGCAGAGATCAGTTCCCCTGGAGAAAATGGCTGCTTTGCAAGGTGGACTCATTATACCCTGCTGAGGTCGCTTCCCCTCCTGCTTGGGTCTCCACTGAGGAGGAGAAAGACTGTACTTTTCCTAGGTAGAGGCTCCAGGTGTGTGTGTGGGAGATGGAAATCTGAAGTCAGAGGGGCAGATAAAGGTAGGTTGATGTTTGGCTGGGAAGGAACTAGGGTTGCCACCTCCAGATTGGGATATTCCTGGAGATTTGATGGGTGGAGCCTGGAGAGGGTGGGGTTTGAGGAGGGGTGGGTCCTCAGACAGGTACAATGCCATAGATTCTACCCTCCAAACCAGCCATTTCCTCCTGGAGAACCATTGTTGCCAATCTCCATGGGAGGGCTGGAGATCACTCAGGATTACAACTGCTCTTCAGATAGTAGAGATCAGTTCCCCTGAAGAAAAGAGTAAGCTCTGTGTCATTATACCCTGCTGAGGTCACCACAGCAAATTGACACTGAGTGCCCAAGGTCAGTGCACCCATCCAGAGCCTCTCTCTAGAGCTCATTGTATTAATTTCCACGATGGATCTTATTCCTTGCCCCTAATAAGAGTATTTTGTGCAGGAGAAGGTTGGGACCCAAACTTCTGATCACGTGAAAAGGCTCTAAGAGATTGCTTGCCTTAACTGAGCAAGAAATTATACAGCCCTTTTCTGTTCTGAGTCACCCACATATCTGACTTATTCAGTTGCTACAGAACTGCTAGTCTCAGTTGTTGTGTTTTAAGACTGTCTGGGGATTAGCCAATTGAAATTTGTATTTAGAACATGGTGTTTGTGATGTGAATTAATAGGTGCTTCTGCATTTGCCATTATAATTTCCTCACCAGTCTCTCTGCTGTCATCACTGTCTCGGGGGTTTGTTCTTCTGCAGAGCCTTTATCTCTGTTGAGTCTGTTGTCAAGGGAGGTGTTGAAGCAGATCTGCTGGCAAATGTTGCAGCAGGCCAGGTCCTTTATTAGTGACCCAAAGAATGAATGTGACCCCCAAAATGAACGTTCTGCATTGCTTTTGCTCATGCTGCCCACCCGATGGCTATCTGTAATTTTGACACCACCTGCTACTGTGCAGGATTGCCACCACTTGGGCTGTTAGCAATTAATTTGTGATCCTAATGTGGCTCAAAGTTTAGAGGAAGAGGAGGAGGAAAGGAGGAATGGACCAAACAAAAAAATAAGAATTTATAGATTGCACACATTTTGGATTTAATGAAATCAGACAGTTCCTGGAGCTGATTTTATATCCCGCAGGACCAATAAATGCAGGGCAATGGAGGAGCAAGTGAAGAAATGTAGGCTTCCATGAGAAAATCTTAATATGGATTTTCTTTAAGAACATTCCCTTAAGAATTGCCAGGCCTACAAATGCTATCGGGGGGGCAGGATCATTGAAATGGATAATAACTTTTGTTCACATGACTCTATTGTGAATAGTTGCTGTACAACATTCATAGCTCAGATTAAAGATGATTTTGTTCTCTTTAACGAATTGATTTAAAACATTAAGGTGATGTATGCAAAAATATGTTTTTATATGCATTGAGACACTTTAATTTTTTATTACATTCTTCAAGTAGGGGTCTGACCATCATTCCAATCTGCTGCAAATTAGTCAAAAAAGGCATGACCAGGTGAACTGCATTAAAAATAATGGCTTTATGTACATTGAAATGAGAAGTATATACAACAACAAAAACCCTGAAAAAAATTGTATTTGTGAGGCAGGAGGGCTACTGCCATACCACTCCAAAATTATCTTATTTCCCCATACGTGTCCCCATAGAATGAGAAGTACTTTATCTACAGTAATGCTTAGGGCATTGTTTTGAAACTCAATTTCTTTTTCAAAAATATAGAGTGTCTTATGCCAAAGTTAGCAGAAATGCAGCAGTAATTGATATCTAAACATTTAGGAAAGTACCACATTTTCAAGATTTTCCATACCCATTATTTCCTAAGCACAAGTAAAACAAAACATGGCATTGCCTTTGTTGATTTATTCACTATTGACAAGTGCAGCCAGAATGTTTTGTGATGATATTTTCATTCTCATGTGTTTTGAGAGGCCAAATTTCTGGGGGGAAATTGCAGATATCACCCCCTACCTCCTGCAACATACATGCAAGATATTACAATGTTCAAAATACACATCTGTAGACGTTTAGGGTGTGTTCAGCAACCTTAAGAAAAATCATATTGATATTCCATTATATTTTAAAATTATTTTAACTACAATGTACTGCATATTGTTTGTATATTAGACTATTAAGAATGCCACATATGTATTGTTCAGGACAGCATAAGAACATAAGAACAATGCTGGATCAGGTCAATGGCCTATCCAGTCCAACACTTTGTCACACAGTGGCCAAAAATACCTGGTGCCATCAGGATTTCAAAACTTCTGCCCAAATAGAATAAACCCCAGGCTCCAAATAAATTCAGATGGGTAAGTCTTCAGCTGATTCTTATTTCGTGTGTTGTGCTCTTGGTAGAGACCCTGAAATGCAAAACAAACACACTTCATTACATTGGAAGGGTGTATATATGTACAATTTGGCATGTCTGTGAAAAAATATTTGGAAGGTGAAAAGAGGCCTGAACTATTTTAAAGGGATACATGCAGACCTCTATATTCATGTACCATTCACAACTGACAAGGCAAAAATGTTGTTTTTATTTGGGTATGTGTCCCTGAGTACAGAAAGCAATGTGAGAATAACTTCAGGAAAATGGTCTTTGGTTAGTCTTTCACAGGAAGGGAGTTCTGGGACTGCCACCAAAGTGCCATTTTACATCTGTGCAGAGTTGTGACCTGGCATACTAATTGTTAAGTGGGCACAGCATCATTGAACAAAGAACAGTTTGAAACCGCTCTTCAAAACAACAGCAAGCCCTCTCTAGTCATATTGCATTACAACTTAGGCCTTCTTGTTCTCAAATGTCTGCAAAGAAGATTTCCTGTTTTTTATGCTCCCCCAGGTTTCTCTCTCATTTGTATTCATATGTTTATATATAGTGTTGTGTGCCAGTCTTCACAGTGTGTGGTCCAAGTCATTGTTAATCTGAATGTATACTTTTAGACTACACCGCCCCCAAAGCGTCTGGCCCTGAGACACCCACAGGGCTGGCCTTTGCCTCTGTCCCCGCCTTTGTCTCAGAGGTGTCCTGTTTAAGTGAAAGCAGAAGACATATTAAAGTAAACAAACACCATCTTGTAAACGGGGAGTCACTGGACAGCTTTCCATGTTCCTTGTTTTGACAGCAGCCCATCATTGACACATGTCTGGTTTGCTGGCTGGGCCCTTGCCAAGGCTGGGGCTGCCTCTGAGGAATTTGTGAGGAATCTCAGAAAGGTGGTGGAGGTGGCCTGAGGACCACAGTTTGTCAATGAAAATGTCCCTTGGATGTTATGTTGACGTTCATCTGTGGAATCCCCCCCTCTTTGGCAGAAGGGAATCAATTGCAAATGCTTGCAAATGCTTGAAGCAATCTCTTTCATGACAAAGCCAAAAGATGGAGTCATCCCCCCAGAGATTTCCTTGCTGCTTTCTTGAACCTGAGAGCTGCTTCTAGTGCTTTGAAAGATGCCCATTTTCTGGGGATTTTTGTCTCTCTCCAGTTGCCTCTTTTCTTTACTTGTCCTTTGCTCATTTTCCTTTGTGCAGTGCCTCCCACAAAGTACAGTGCAGAGACATTTGTTATACTGTGTGTAGGTCTGGTCACTCCATATCAAAAAGAATCATAAAAGGGAGGGAAAGATAAAGAAAGGGGCAACCCAAATGATCAAGTGGTTGGAGCACTTTTGCTGTAAGGAAAGGCTACATGAAGCATTTGGGGATTTTTAGTTAGAGAAAAAAAAGATAAAGTACAGACATTACAAAAGCTTATAAAATGATAAGGGATTTGGAGAGAGTTGGTTAACAGAAAAATTTTCAATGTGTAATATAATGTTAAAATTCAGAGGTATGCAGTTGAATTGATTGACAGGAGATTCAGGACAAGCAACAAAAGAACTTCTTCATATAACTCAGAAAATTTATAGAATTCACTGTTACAGGATGTGGTATTTATTTATTTACTAGGAATAAGGCTCGTTGTGGAAATAAATACAACGAGCTCTAGAAAGAGGCTCTGAGTGGGTGCCCCGGCCATGGGCACTCAGTGTCAATTTGCTGTGGTGACTTCAGCAGGGTATAATGACACTGAGTCCACCATTTTCTCCAGAGGAACTGATCTCTGCTACCTGAAGAACAGTTGTAATTCTGAGTGATCTCCAGCCCCCACCTGGAGATCTGGTGACTTCAGCAGGGTATAATGACACTGAGTCCACCATTTTCTCCAGAGGAACTGATCTCTGCTACCTGAAGAACAGTTGTAATTCTGAGTGATCTCCAGCCCCCACCTGGAGATCGGCAACAGTGGTTCCTCAAGAGGGAATGGCTGGTTTGGAGGGTGGAGTCTATGGTATTCTACCTGTCAGAGGTCCCACCCCTCCTGAAACCTCACCCTCTCCAAGCTCCATCCCTCAAATCTCCAGGAATTTCCCACCTGGCATTGGCAACCCTATCTCCTTCCCAGCCAATCATCAACCTACATTTATTTCCCCTTTACTCTTCAGCTTTCCATCTCCCCC
>NW_015172034.1:13482-14392 GCF_001447785.1 Gekko japonicus | reverse complement strand
ACTGAGACCCCTCTGGCCAAATCTCCCTATTTGGAGATGGAATCCCCAATCTTTGGGGGATCCCTGGAAAGTTGGCAGTCCAAGGGTCTGGCCTTTCCTTACTTCCCTGGCCTACCCCCTCCCTTTGTTATTGTGCAGAGCAGGGGAGACTATGTGGTCAGAGCACAACACAGATTATTAGCCCAAATAAAAGATTTTATCTAAGTATTTACACAGTTATGGAGCACACACACACACACACACAAAATAAATAAGGCACAGCTGTAGGAGTAAGCACACACTATAAACCAACAAGGTATAAATATTCTGGGGTTAAACACCATCCTCTTTTCCTACACACCAGCCTCTGGCTCTCTGCTCTAGCCTCTCTCTCTCTCTCTGGCCCAAGAGAGCAGGGAAACTTCCATTCATTCCCCAGTGCAGCCGACTGCGGAGTGGTTGAATTTCTGCTACCTCCCAGGGTTCCCACTGTGGCCTGGACCGCCTGGTCAGCACAGGCAGCAGGAGCCTTTCCTAACCTCCTGTAGGACGAAGACTATCTCCTCCCTGAATGGGCTGGAGTCAATATTGATGCTGCCCTGCCCCTTGGGACAGTCCCTCTTTTCCTGCTCTTTTTGGCCTTGGGGCAGCTGGGAATTGTAGTCCAGCAGATGAAGAAGCCCCATTCAACCCAGTGAGTGATACTACTACAGGCTCCTCTCTGGAAGTACAGCTCAATTAAACCTTATGGCGGAACATTTTAAACAAACACAGGCAACTGCCATTTTGTTACACTTACCAACAGCCACTGAGGGAAACATTACTCCCACACAGGAGGAAAGCAGGAGAAGGGTCTTCATCAAGAGAGAAAGCCAGGCAGAGTGGCTGAAGGGGGAGTGGATGGGGAAAAGGAGCAGACCCAGCACCCGGC
>NW_015172034.1:3981-9123 GCF_001447785.1 Gekko japonicus | reverse complement strand
GGTGCTTACCTTTAAAGCCCTACATGGCCAGGGTCCGGCATACCTGAGTGACCGCCTTTCCCCATACAGGCCCCAAAGAGCACTTTGGTCAGGGTCACAACACCGCCTAGTGACCCCGGGCCCTAAAGAGGCCAGGCTTGCTGCCACAAGGGCCAGGTCCTTTTCGGTGGCGGCTCCTACCTGTGGAATGAGCTCCCGGAGGAGATCAGGGCCCTGCGGGACCTTTTACAGTTCCGCAGGGCTTGCAAGACGGAGCTTTTCCGCCAGGCTTTTTAGTAGGAGCTACCGCTGCCACTATTACCACCATCGTGCACTGCAGAGCAGTTCCGCCGGGGTGGGCTGATTAGCCACCTGGAACATCTTGGCCCATGGCATTCCCCCCTTTCTTCTGATCTCGCTGTGATAAACAATAATGAGTGAGTATTTTAATCGCCGATGTATCCTGTAAAATATGAATTTTGGTTTTAAGTGGTTAATCTGTGTACTTTTATCGCACCTTGGGTGCCTTAATTGTTTTAATCCTGTTGTATTTTATTGCACAGTTGTGCCTATGTAAGCCGCCCTGAGCCCGAGGGCGGGGTATAAATGAAATAAATAAATAAATAAAATAAATTTCAGTTGTGAAGCCATGGTCGCTGAGGAACTCATCATGTGCTTATACCTGCCGTGTCTTCACCTAGAGATTCTAGCTGTTCCCACACTGAAGGTGTCATATAGACATTGCAGATTAACTATTTGGTAGATGTACTTTATGTTGCAACTGACCCACAGTAAACTAGATTTGGGGTAAGGCTCTCACTCTTCGGGTGCATTCAGACGGGCAGCTAATCCCGCCATTGGCCTGGCTCAAATTTGATCCTGGGGCTTTCTGCTCTTCACTAACCACCACAAACTGCATCAAAATTTGTGGTGGTGGTTCTTCGGTTCGCGAACATTGCTTCATGAACCACGAACCAGCGAAAGTTCATGATGAACTTTAATTTGTCAGCCTGTTCGTGCCCATCCTAGAAGTAAATGTAGCTCTCTTGGTTGATGGCAACTACGAATGGGGCTCTCTACAAGCCATAGAGTGAGCACTGCTGTTCTAAGCCATGATAAATAGAACTTCACCAGAATGGAGTGAGGTAATGTGCTGTCCCGATGACGAGACCACCGACCCCCCCATGCCACCGACAACGCCCTTCCTGACGCCAGGAGGGAGGTCCCTGGGCCCCCTTCTACTTACCTAGGGCTCCGGGGGAGTCCAGAACAAGCCGGCCAAGAAGAGACCGCCCGCGGTCCACATGCCAACCTCAAACGGCGTCAACAGCAGAGCCGTCGGGAGATCCTCCAGCCGTGCTGAGATGGCCGCACCAGCGCACTCGGGCTCTGCGTCCTGAACAGAGCCACTCAGCTGCCTCTCACCCGAACCCAGAAGGAGTAGCGGAGACCACGGCCCCTCCCAGGACTCGGCGTCCTCAGATATGTAGGGGGGCAGGGCTCGGGAAGGGAGGAGGATGGGGAGAGCACAGGGAACACTGGGACACAGGGGTGGGAAATAAAAGGAAGCAGCAACAAGAGGCCAGGGATGACTACCTGGATTGGAAAAGGGCAATGCTGGAACAGAGAGACACAGAATGCCAGCCATCCAGAAGGAAGGGATTGGTAGGGACAGGAAGTAACCTCCCTCCCCGTTCAGGTGTCTGAGGCCCCTGCTGCTTTGAGGGCGGGACACCAAGGTGGCGGAGCAAGGGGGACTTGAGGACTTTAGCAGCAGTGAGGGGGAGTCGTCGGGGTCTTGTGACATGTGCAAAGGAAAACATGCCCTTTGAACACCTTTCCTAACTAATGCTATTAAGAAATGAACAGGACTAACTGCATGAATCTTAAATTCATATGCTCACCCAGTTAAGAACGAACTGCCCCCTTATGGTCAGAGGCTCCCCTGTAGCAGCCAGTTTCCCAGCCTCTGGAATGCATCCCATCTGCAGTATATTAGGGGATGTGCTCAGTGACAGTGTGTGAGAAGCATATGTGAGTCCTGAACCTTTTCTTAAGAGGAAGAAAATGGGATAATTAAACAAAGGAACATGGCGCCAGGAGCCACATCTGGGAGCCAACTGACATAACCAGCTTGAATCCCGGGTGCTGTAGTTTTAGAATGTTTAATGTAACAGAGTTTAGGCTGAGCTAAGAAGCTGATGGGTAATGATGATTTGTGACTAATTGTTATATTTAAAAGACTTGGACTAGCTCTGTGTATAGAATTTCCTTCTGTTGGGCATTTTAAAATAAGACATCTTAATTCTTCAGGCTTCTTTCTGTTGAGCAAGCTGGACATAGGAGGATTCATATTCTTCAGTAGTTCAAATCTAGTGCCCAAGTACCCTTGAATTCGCACATTCGCCTTCAGACTTCTCAGGCAACATTTTTCCAATTTAAACTTGCAGGAGTTTCTTCTCACATGACGATAGTGACAGAAAATGACACAGGAGCCTAGCATAGCTCTTCTGTGTTCTGTCTGCAGCATACCAAGAAAAGGATGTCATCATATTTAACTGCCTTTTTCTTTCACTCTTGATAGCTTGCACTTGAAATGGGAATTCAGAAATCACATCTTTTGGCCATTTGAAGCAGTTTCTGAACTAGACTTTCCCTTTGAAGGTTCTTTGAGAGCCGCTGACCTCACCACAGACATCTCAGTCAGTGCCAGGCTTTGCTGTCCAAGTTCCCAGCAGCAGATAGAGCCTGTATAACACTCTGTCATCACAGATAATTTGTTTAATCTAGTGGAGTTGGCTTCCCTTCTCTTCACCCCTCCATTTTGGATGAAGGCTAGATCTTATAGCATGATTGACTTCGCAGTATCCACTTCCTAAGAAATTAGATATTCTGTGTTTATCTGCTGAACCTCCACTGAACAGCTTGTTAAAGTCAAATGTGTATTATAGTACTCCACAAACAATGTGCTTCCTTATTTTTGACAGATTTTTTTCAAAGACTAATACATTAAGTGTGATATGAGGTACTAGAGCCGATGAGCTTCATTATTTTGATACAGTACCCTTGCTGAAAGTTAGCTTACCCCAGAGAAGCAATTCAGTTTTGGATGTGGAGAGAAGAAGCTTTATAAGAAAGTTAACAACAAAGGGATTCAACATTAAATTCTAAAAACGCAAAAATCATTTGCCATGTTTATTTTTTATATATCTAAGTATATAACACCCTAGTGCCGCATGACAGAGTGAGCTCCTGTTGCTGGCCCCAGCTCCTGCCAACCTACCAATTCGAAAGCAAGAAATTGCAAGTAGATAAATAGGTACCGCTTCATTGGGAAGGTAACAGTATTCTGTGTGCCTCAGCATTTAGTCGTGCCGGCCATGTCTTTGGACAGCGCTGGCTCTTCGGCTTGGCTCTTCTGCTTGGAAATGGAGATGAGCACTGCCCCATAGAGTTGGATTTGACTAGCTTTTGAGCAAGGGAAACCTTTACCTTTTTATATAACAACAACAGATATGAGTGCTCCTAACAAACATTCACATGTGATGTGAAATATGGAATGAAGAACCAAATGTCCCTCACCCTCTAAATGCTATCCTAGACTACCTTCAGATTTTCAGCACTAAGAATGCTTCTGTATAGATGTTGTACAGTGGATCTTGGCTGTCTTGGATCTTCACCATACCAAGCATTCACAAGAGACGTGGTAATTGCCTGCCGCATAGAGTTGGAGTTGACTAGTTTTTGAGCAAGGGAAACCTTTACCTTTTTATATAACAACAGATATGGGTGCTCCTAACAAACATTCACATGTGGTGTGAAATATGGAATGAAGAACCAAATGTCCCTCACCCTCTAAATGCTATCCTAGACTACCTTCAGATTTTCAGCATATAGATTCCGTATAGATGTTGTACATTGGATATTGGCTGTCTTGGATCTTCACCATAGCAAGCATTCACAAGAGACGTGGTAATTGCACTAAGTACTGGTTCAATATATTTTGTAGCCTCTCACTACTGTCTCAGCCCTGGCTGTCTCCATCCAGCAACTAGAACACCTAATCCTCCTTGTCTCCTCATCTCTCTTTAAAACCAATGAGACAAGTCATGCAGGACCCATAGAGCTTCCCAAATCATTGTGAGATTTCTTCATGTGGATTTCACCATCATTTTGTTTGCCCTGATTACTGTGGTTCCATACATGAGTGGTTCTCAACCAGTGTACTACTGATGGGACAAAGAATAACTCTAGGTGGGCTTGTTGAGAATTTGCTGTCCCTCAATAGCCACCTCCACCTGCAAGCATGACATGCTTTTACCTGCTGTCCCTACCTGCCATGGATAACATAACATAAGAACATAAGAGAAGCCAGTGTAGGATCAGGCCAATGGCCCATCTAGTCCAATACTCTGTCACACAGTGGCCAAAAATACCAGGTGTCACCAGGAGGTCCAGCAGTGGGGCCAGGACACTAGAAGCCCTCCCACTGCCCCCCCAAGCACCAAGAATACAGAGCATCACTTGCCCCAGCCTGAGAGTTCCTATCTATACCTTGTGGCTAATAGCCACTGATGGACTTCTGCTCCATATGCTTATCTAATTCCCTCTTGAAGTTGTCCATGCTTGTAGCCGCCACCATCTCTTGTGGCAGTGAATTCCATGTGTTAATCACTCTTTGGGTGAAGAAGTACTTCCTTTTATCTGTTCTAACCCAACTGCTCAGCAATTTCATTGAGTGCCCATGAGTTCTTGTATTGTGAGAAAGGGAGAAAAGTACTTCTTTCTCAGCCTGCTCTATCCCATGCATAATCTTATAAACTTCGATCATGTCACCCCTCAGCCATCGTTTCTCCAAGCTAAAGAGCCCCAAGCAATTTAACCTTTCTTCATAGGGAAAGTGTTCCAACCCTTTTATCATTCGAGTTGCCCTTTTCTGCACTTTTCCCAATGCTATAATATCCTTTTTGAGGTGTGGTGACCAGAACTGTACACAGTACTCCAAATGAGGTCGCACCATTGATTTATACAGGGGCATTATGATACTGGCTGATTTGTTTTCAATTCCCTTCCTGATAATCCCCAGCATAGCGTTGGCCTTCTTTATTGCAGTCACACACTGTCTCGACATTTTCAGTGAGTTATCTACTACGACTCCAAGAT
>NW_015172034.1:0-2655 GCF_001447785.1 Gekko japonicus | reverse complement strand
TATTAGGCCACACACCCCTAGTGTAGCCAATCCTCCAAGAGCTTACAGTAGCCCCAGTAAGAAGAGCTCTGTAAGCTCTTGGAGGATTGGCTACACTAGGGGTATGTGGCCTAATATGCAAAGGAGCTCCTGCTACCAGTAGAGCCCTGCTTTATTGTATATATTCTTTAACTGTATATTTTCCCACCAAGTTAATTTAACATCATGTTTCTTAAAGAGAAATTATTCTGTTTTTAATTTATTAGTTTTATCTAACAATATATCATAAGATTCTTTGTTGAATTTTGTAGTAAGCGTTGGTTTAACAAAAGCTTCCAAAGGGGAAACCCATCTAGGAGTTTTGTTATAAAAATTTTCTTTTGTCTTATTCCATATTTTAATTAATGCACCTCTCAATAAATGATTTTTAAAGTTGGAATGGATCTTATCTTTTCCATACCAAATATAGGCATGCCAGCCCATGCTTAAATCATGTCCTTCTAAGGCTAACCCTCTATTATCTTTCAATTCAATCCAGTCTTTAATCCATCCTAGGCTACCCGCTTGGTAGTACAGCTCCCAGTTAGGTAGACCACATCCTCCTCTTTCTTTTTTATCTTGTAAAGTTTTCGATTTCATCCTGTGTTTTTTAGAGTGCCAGACAAATTGCTTTACTATCTTATCCAACTCAGTAAAAAATTGAGTTCTTTTTAGCATTGGGATATTCTGTGCCAAAAACAAAAATCTAGGAAGAATATTCATTTTGATAGTGGCGATTTTACCCATAATTGAAAGATGTATATCCTTCCATTTAGTTAAGTCTTTCCTTATTTCTTCCAAGAGACTATTGTAATTGTCTTCTATTAAATTGCTGTTTCTGTTTGACATAATAATACCTAAATATTTTACTTTTTTAACAATTTCCATTGATGTGATATCTTGAATTTCTTTAATTACATTTGGTGTACATTTTTTTGTTAACAGTTTAGTTTTCTTAAAGTTAATTTTTAAACCAGCTGCCTGTCCATACTCACTTATTACTTTCAATAATTGGATCACTGAATCTTTAGGATTTTCCAGAATAAACAAGAGGTCATCCGCGATTGCTTGTAGTTTATATTCTTGTCCTTTTATTTTAAGGCCTTGTGTGTATTGATTCTTTCTCACTTGTTCATTTAATGTTTCCAATGCAAAAATAAATGACAACGGAGATAAGGGACATCCCTGCCTTGTTCCTTTCTGGATTTCAATTTTCTGGGTTAACTCTCCATTTACCAAAATCTGGGCATATTGCTCTTTATATATCGCTTTTATCATCATCAAAAAATTTATTCCACTGTCACAGGTATTCAGTTTCTGTAGTAACAATTACCAGGATAGATTATCGAATGCTTTTTCTGCATCCAAAAACATTAAAGCCAGCTGTTTTTCTGGGTGGTTTTCATAATATTCTAACACATTGATGTCCTAATGTTATTTTTCAAATACCTTTTAGGCAGGAATCCCGTTTGTTCTTGATGAACCATTTGAACTAATACTTTTTTCAGTCTATTTGCTAAAATGTTTGCAAATGTCTTATAATCTATGTTCAACAATGATATAGGTCTATAGTTTTTAATTTGGTTTTTCTCCGTATCTGGTTTAGGTATTATTATTGCTTGATTCCATGAGTCAGGTATTTTACCTATTTTTCCTATATTCTGCAAAACTTCTTTTCGTGGGAGTATGATCTGATCTTCAAATATTTTATAGAATTCTATTGGTAGACAATCCGGTCCCGGTGCTTTCTTTGTTTTTTGCTTTTTGATTGCTTCCACCACTTCACAAATAGTAATTGACCCGTTCAAAATAAGTTTCTGACTCTTGTCAAATTTTACATCATTTCTCTCTAGTAAATAATCCTTAGCCTACTAATTAGCCTACTAATTATTTCCCTAATAACAGTTTCCACCAACTTTCCTGGTATCGATGTCAGACTGACTGGCCTGTAATTTCCTGAATCTCCTTTGGAATCCTTTTTAAAGATGGGAGTGACATTAGCTTCCTTCCAGTCCTCAGGGGAAAAAATTACATATTTTTGTAAGGAGATCCACAAGTTCACATTTGAGTTCTTTCAGAACTCTCGGATGTATGCCATCCGGGCCTGGTGATTTATCAGTTTTTAAGTTGTCTATCAGTCGTGGGACCTCCTCTCTCATCACCTCAATCTGATTTAGGTCTTTCAACACCCCTCCCGAAATCAGATTATCCATCTGTGACCTTTTGGTATGCTAGCAGTAACCTTGGATGCCTGGTGTTTTTCCTAGTCCCTAAGAAGACCCTGAAGGTCCCTTCCAACTCTATGATTCTATGTGTTCCCTCTTGCCCACCAGCAAGTGTCTTTGAGGGGCCGTTTCCTGCCAATCCTTCCTGCCAGGGATTATCCATTGTACTTTCAGGGGTTGTCCTGACCACCATTTTGGGTTACAGCATTGTCCTAATCATGATGGCAATGAAATAATGTTATAGATAGAATCCCCAAATACGTCCCCAAACTACAGAGGCCCAAGTCATGAATATTGCCATATTGGCGTTTTTCTATCTACTCCAAACTTGGTAACTAGCCCCTTTCCTGTCGCACCCCGACCAACCACTGTAATCCATGCACGGTCACATCCAGGCTAGATTACTGTAACT
>NW_015172033.1:672302-673595 GCF_001447785.1 Gekko japonicus | reverse complement strand
GTGTTGATCCATAGAGCGTAGTGCTCTTCTTGCATTTTTGTTGATCAAGACAATTGTAGTTGTTTCATATGTATTTGATGAACTATTTAAAAATAGTTTCTCCATAATGAATAGCTATGGAGATTTCTCCATTTTGGTTTTTAGGTGATCATTTTACTTTCTAACTAGTTTATTAATAATAATGTTATTGTTAGGCTTTCAGTGTCAAATGCTTCACACATATGAGCTTGGATACAGTGAGGTACAAGCATAAACATAAAAATGGGCTTAGCCCAGTTCTGCTTGCACAAGAACTCATGCAATATCTAGAGCTTTCCTCCCTGTATGATAATGTCCAGAAGGTGGTTGCACAAGATCTTGCACAAGTGGAAACACAATAAGTTTGACTTGTTGCAAGCATGAATCTCCTACTCCATTGATGTCCTCTTCTTCCCCCATTAATGTCCTACTCAAAAGCAAAACACTACCTTGGTTCTGAAAATCCCTTGACTCTACCTGAGCCAGTGTTAAAAGCTCATTCCACAGTCCTCTCTATAGTGTCCATAATCCTCAGTAAAGAAGCAGTGGAGCAAGAACAGGTTTTCCTCCTACATGTTGTACACCTCAAGAGCCAGCATTGGTGTAATAGTTTGAGTGTCAGGCTAGGAACTGGGAGACCCAGGTTCAAATCTTCATTCTGCTATGGGAAACTTGTTGGGTGACCTTCAGACAGTCATATTCTCTCAGCCTAACCTACTTTGTATTGTTGTTGTGTGGATAAAATGAAGAAGAGACTTATGTAAGCCAGGTTGTTTCCCCACTGGGGGAGAAAAGCAGGGTATAAATCAAGTAAATAAATAAATAAATAAAAATGCTAGTGCAGCAATGCTCTTTTTTGTGTGTCCTACTCAGGCCAGCTGGCAGTTAACTGTTTTGGCTTCTGGCTGTCCCCTTGCAAGGCTATGTCACTCAGCTGTTCTGGCTTCTTACTGCATCTGCTTCAGCCTGTGCCTCACCACAAATTCTTTAGAAGAGGAAGCTATGGGTTGGGCCCAGCCAGCTTTTTTGTTATATCTCACACAGTCCTCCTTAAACCTGTCCCACATGGCTTTTATTCATGTAGGTCCCATGATGCCCAACATAGTGTCTTTGGTAATCAAAGGAGTCCTTCCTTCTACCTTTTTTCACTAGTGGAAAAGCTGGTTGGATCTATCTATCTATCTATCTATCTATCTATCTATCTATCTATCTATCTATCTATCTATCTATCTTCTATCATCTATCATCTATTTCAATTTTTATCCTGCCCTCCCT
>NW_015172033.1:669452-671989 GCF_001447785.1 Gekko japonicus | reverse complement strand
CTATCTATCATCTATCTATCTATCTATCTATCTATCTATCTATCTATCTATCTATCTATCTATCTATCTATCTATCATCTATTTTCAATTTTTATCTTGCCCTCCCTGCCGAGGCAGGCTCAGGGCCGCTTACATTAAAAGGTTAAAAATGTTACATTAAAGGTATCATAAAATACAAAACATAACAAATAAATCACAGTGCAAACAGAATACAGTCTGGTGGTGGTCATGTCCCGGTGGCCATGATAGGATGGTCCAAAGTATGGCCCCTGTCAGTGTCCAGCATAACAGGCTATTGGTGTTAACATAAAGGGCCTTGATAGTTGTTAGTCTTGTTAGTATAGTTGGTGTTGTTAGTGGCAGCTCCTAATCGAAGGCCTGGTGGAAGAGCTTCATTTTACAGGCTAACCCTATGTCTCATCTGTGGCCACAGATTAACATTTATTTAATTTATAGACTGCCCTCCCTCTGAAGGGTTCAGGGTGGTGCACAATGCCCATTAAGTAAAATATATTAGTCAATCAAAGAAACTCGGTTAAAACAATTAACAATTAAAACAGCTAAAACAACAATGATATGTTAAAATTTGTTCAGATGGTAATGACTACCAATTTATACGCTTCCCCTAGAGGAGAGGGGTAGGGTAAAGGAGGGCCAGGCTTGATGATAAATTGTTGCTGTCCTCAACCATAAGCCTGGCGGAACATCTCTTGTCTTACAGGGCCTATGGAACTGGACCAAGTCCTGCAGGGCATGGATGTCACTAGGCAGAGAGTTCCACCAGGCCAGTGCCAGGGCTGAGAAGGCCCTGGCTGTGGTCCAGGGCAGCTGGATCTCTTTCACACCAAGGATCACCAGATTTTGTTCCCTAGAGTGTAGTGCTCTTTGGAGGGTACACCAAGAGAGGTGGTCCCATAGGTATGGTGGCCCTAGACCATTTAGGGCCTTAAAGGTTAATACGAAAGCCTTGAACCTGATCCAGTATTCAACCTGGAGCCAGTGCATCTGTCAAGGCACTGGTTGAATATGTGCTGTCAAAGGGGTCCCTGTAAGGACCTGGACCGCTGCATTCTGGACCAGTTGTAATTTCCAGGTCAGTCTCAAGGGCAGCCCTATTTGGAGCACGTTACAGTAGTCTAACCTGGATGTGACTGTTATATGGATTACTGTAGCTAGGTCAGGAAGGGGGCTAGTTGCCTGATCTGGCATAATTAGAAGAACACCAGTCTGGCAACATTTGTGATCTGGGCCTCCATTGATAAGGAGGCATCCAGAATCACACCCAGGCTCTTGGCAGTTGGGACTAGTGTTAAAGGTGCACCATCAAGAGCCAGAAGATGACGTCCCACTCCTGCATCTCCCCTGCCCAGCCACAAAACCTCCATCTTTGATGGGTTCAGTCTCAGTTGATTCTGTTTCAACCACCCAACCATGGCCTCCAGCCCCTCGGCCAGAGTAGATGGGGTGGTATCCAGCCGGCCATCCATCAACAGATAAAGCTAGGTGTCAAAGGTATGTGGTAAGCCACTTCAAGGCCACCCCATGAATTCCAACATCAGCAAGGCGGTGGGTCAATAGATGGTGGTCGACTGTGTCAAATGCTGCTGTCAGGTCTAAAAATAATAGCAGCACCAACTTGTCTTGATCCAACTGCCTACGGAGATCGTCTGTGAGGAAGCTGGACTGGAATGGGTCTAGGGCTGATGTGTCATCCAGGAAGCTCTGTAGCTGTTCTGCCACCATTCTCTTAATTACCTTACCCAGAAATGAAAGATCCAAGCTTGGGTGGTAAAGGATTCAATGATGGTTTCTTTAAAAGCGGTGTTACCACTGCTTCTTTTAATCCCCCCAGATAGATCCCTGTACTAAGGGACAGACTGATAATGTCCACCGGGGGCCTGATATTCTATCACCACCAGCCATGTTGGACATGGATCGAAGAGGCAAGCGGTTGGCTTAATAGCACCCAATATCCTGTCAACGTCAGCCCGGGCGAGCCAGCTGAAGCTGTCAAGAACTGAATCCAAGGACAGCCAAGGCACCTCCAGTTAATGTATTGTATCAGTGTTTTCTGGCAGGTCATGGTGGAGTGACAAGAATTTATCCACAAAAAAGCTTGCAAAAGCCTCACAGCTAATAGCAAAATTACTAATTTTTAAAATTTCTCTCCATAAGAGAGGTTAAGGACCTAATTATCCTGAATAATTGTGCTGGGTGAGAGCTAGCAGACACAATGGAGTCTGTAAAAAAATCTCTTTTAGCAGCCTTCACTGCCATCTCATAGGTTTTCATAAACAACCTATAAGATGCTCTTGCATCTTAATCATGCTCTTGCAACTTGCTCTAGTTTCCACAACATCCCCCTAAGTTTCATGGGGCTAGTTTGGCGTGGAAGCAGAGGGTGTCGGGGAGCAATTTCATTGATGGCTTCAGAGAGACATGTGATATACTTGCACAATTTAAATATGTGAATTATATTCTGAGTCCTGTTTCATGATTAATTTTAACAAATACAGTAGGGGATTTATGCAGCAATA
>NW_015172033.1:614452-664452 GCF_001447785.1 Gekko japonicus | reverse complement strand
GTCTTTTGTAACCATGAGGCTGAGAACTAACTTCTAAAATGAAAGTTATGATTTTTGTGAATGTAACTGTATACAACTACACGGAGGGGAAGGGGCTTGGATCAGTCTGCTGGTATATGCTACACATGTATCTAACATTTTTCATTGAAACAAATTATGACATCTTTTCAAACGGCAGGCTTGAGGACTGTAGGATTTGAGTGAAATGTGCCTTATGGGCATATGATTGAAAGGGGAGAAGGATGATTCTAATGGACTCAGTTTGTGGAGCAGAAACCAGGATTGTTGTTAGATATACTGGGGTATGCCAGTGTCTATTAAATATAAAAAAGAGAAGAGCAGTTGGCTAAGATGGTAATTTTTCTTATTTCTTTAAGAGCATCTATTTTGTTTCTTCTGGTGATTTATCATTTATCAGTACAGCCTTCTGATTCAGCAATAACCCACCCATTAATCACTTGTAGCAGCTTCTGGTGGGTTCTGAGACACATCAGTTGGAAGTCACCTATCTGCATAATATGTAGTGATCGTGGAACAGGGCTGCAGGTTCGGTTCTCAAAATCTGAAAAGTTTGCCTATTTGGTGTCATTTTAGTTGATCTCAATAAAGGGTATTGTGTGGCTTTTGTTTGCGGATTTTACTTTGGGAAAATGGTGCTACCTGCAAAGTTTTTCTACTTTGAGAGTACCTGAATTCATTTGATAAACAGAGGGTAGGAAGGGTCAACTGGAGGAAAAAGAACTTGAGGAAAAAGAATGTGTAAGGGTTTTCCTAAGCAGTTTGGCTTCCTTTGACTCCTTACCCTGTGCACCAACTAAAATTTATATTCAATATTGTAAAATACAATGACTATCATATTTTTCTTCTGCTGTCTGCCTTCTAAATGATCTATATGTCTTTTCTGGTGTCAAAGAGACATTTAATCAACTGTTACAAGAAGGCTATGGGTGCAATCTGACAGTAGTACCATTTAAACTCCGGTATCTGCTCAGCCTTTAACACAGGTTGCTTACAAGAGAAGACCTCAAGCTGATGTCCTGATAACATCTTTCTTTCTGTCCTCCTACTCCTTTCAAATAGCCAACTGACAAACAGTAATGGAGAACTTGAAAGCTTCCACACAGTTTTGTGTCATTTTGGTTGGACCTAATAAAAGCTTTTTTGCAATAATCTTGTGTGCTTCCATTATATGCAGGTCCATTTAAGGTAAAAGGGCCGTGGTGGCTCAGAGGTTAAGACACTGAAGCTGCAGACCGGAAGGTCTGTAGCTCGGCAGTTGGAGACCCGAGTGCCGTGTGACGGAGTGAGCTCCCGTCTCTGGCCCCAGCTCCTGACAACCTAGCAGTTTGAAAGCAAGAAATTGCAAGTAGATAAATAGGTACTGCTTTGGCGGGAAGGTAACAGCATTCCATGACCCTTGGCATTTAGTCATGCTGGCCACATGACCATGGAAACGTCTTCGGACAGTGCTGGCTCTTTGGCTTGGAAACAGAGATGAGCACCGCCCCCTTGAGTCAGATTCGACTAGCTCTTAAGCTAGGGAAGCCTTTACCATTTAAGGTATTGATAGATATGTAACTGATGCTCTCTATAGTTAAAAGATAACAAACCAGTAGCTTTGTAAGTTTCAAAAGAAGTTTGTAGTATTGAAAAAAAGAATGCTGCTGAAAGTTTGGTTTGTTAAATTATGAGAACTTTAACACAATCTTAGACAATTATAAAACTAGTGCATTTTTATTTGATGTCTGACAAAAATAACCTTGGTCTGCTTTGAATACTAAAAAAGCTGTTTTCACCAACTGGCATATTTTAACCTTTACAATATTGGCATTGGGCATCTGTCAGGGACTGCATAGGAAGCTTTATGTGTGAGAGCTCTTAGTTATTTTGGACAGGTATGCATTTTGAAGGGTTAAGAACCTTTATGTAAAACAAAATGAAGCTGGGGCAAATTACCTTTTGACGTACATTTGTTTATAAAAAGCCACAAATGTCATGCATTTTGACAGGCTAACAGTGCAAAAATCTCATTATTTTGGAGGCTGACTTCATGAATACTTATGTCATGAAGGAAAAAGGCACCCCAGAAAGCCCGTTAGGCTTGGAATGATTTGCTGGAGCTGTTAGTTGGTAACACAACTGCTTAAAGTTTGCCAAGGAATTATATAGCATTGGAACAATACCCAGGCGCTCTTCTGTTTGCCATCTACTTTTCTAATGCTAGTGAAGTAAATGGCATCCCACCACAGACCAGAACCATGCCAAGTGGATGGCTGATATTCATTGTGAATACAAAGTAGATTTCAAAATTTTGTCAGTATCTGTAGACAGAGCTAAGTGTGACTATGAAGTCTGAATACTTGCTAAATTGTATTATGTTCTCTATTTTGTTTAATTCTTTTCATAGAATAAATTCTGTTTAATGTGGAGATGGGTGATATTGTGATAATTATCATTCTCTGCAACCCCGAAGGCCCAGGATAGACTATGGAGAGTATTCTGAGTGGATTGGGCCTCTGAGTAACAAAATACAAGATAGAGTGTAAGTCAGCTGTTATTTAGTGTGATTCTTTTATATATATATTTTTCCCCATTGATTTTCCACTACAAACTACAAAACTAAAACTACCAAAGAGAGTAGCAAGGTACTTTGATAAGCTATTCATACGCTTTGGATATTTATCTACATGTTTATGGTTACATTCAGTTATTTAAGTTCTAATAAAAGTATTCAAATAGAATACTTCAAGTATTCAAATAGAATAGAATAGAAATGGTTAT
Organism: Gekko japonicus; assembly: GCF_001447785.1. Lineage (NCBI taxonomy): Eukaryota > Metazoa > Chordata > Lepidosauria > Squamata > Gekkonidae > Gekko > Gekko japonicus. Next base: position 661,671 of record NW_015172033.1, on the reverse strand, counting down.
TATATCACATCTGGATGATAATATAAATTCATTAAATGTCACCATAGGCAATCTCAGATCTTCACTTAGGTTTCTTCTTGTCTTTACTTTTCTTCTTCTTTTGCCAGGAGAGATTAACTTTGAAAGTTTTGGGAACAGCCACTCCTAGATCGGAATCAGAGTCAGAGTCAAAGATTTTACCCAAAGACACGGAAGTAGCTGTAGAGGATAAACTATCTGTATCAGATTTCTGTTGTTCGCTGTTTTTCCCCGTTGCCTGACCTTTCTCTGCTCCATTTCTTTGTTTAGTCGGAGTTTGTTGTTGCTTAAGAAATAGTTCTGCTTTTAATAAAGAGTCAATCTTTTCCTTCTTCTCATTAAAGTTGAATATAAGTCCTTCTGGAAGAATCCATCTGTACTGGACATTGTTCTTTTGAAGAAATGCTGTAATATTTCTGCATTACTTACGTATTTCATATGGAACATCTTTCAATATTTTTATCTCCTCTTCTTGAATTTTAACTGTTGTAGCTGTGGATGCTTTAAGTATTAGGTCTCTTGTTGATCTTTTTGCAAATTTCACAAAAATTTCCCCTGGGAGATTTTTTTTTTTTTTAACAAAGTCAGAATAGGTTCTGTAAATCATGTCAATATCTGCTTGTATTATTTCAGGTTTGTTATTGATCAAGGGGCCATTGCTTCACTTATGATTTCTCTTAAATTCTCATCCTTTTTCTCTGGAACCCCTTGAAATCTCCAGACATAAAAAGATCTTTCCACTTGTAATTGTAGTACTTGTTGTTTTTCAGAAGCTCTTTCTTCTTCTGCAATGTCCATTCTTTGATCTATTTCTTTGGTCTTAGTTTCAACCTTTTTTATCTGTTTAGCTGACTTCTCTATTTTGGCTGTAGTTTCCTTAAGCTCTTTCTGTAAGATATCAAATTTCTAATTGAGGTTCGTCAGCTGGTCCAGCAGAGGGCGCATGGCTTCCAAAATTGCAGTAGCTATCTCGCTGGTATTTTCCGGTCTTGTGACTAGTGATGCTGTGTTGGCATTTCCTGCAGAACCTCTGCCTCTGGACGCCATTTCCCCCTCCCCACTGAGACATTGTTTATATTTTGGTAAGAGTTCGTAAAAGTTCTAAGATTTTTCTATGGCGTAGATAATTAGTCCAGATGTATTCCTCTTTAAATAGGGTGGGTTTTTAATAGCTTAAGCCTGGCATGCTTCTTGTTTACGCTGAAGTTTCACTGCGGGGTAGGGTTCTTCCTCCTCAAGTCCCCCCCTTCTCTATGGAGCTATGCCGTTTCACAATATCAGTATTTTTCCTCCACCCTCTTTGCATATGTCTTTCTTTTTGAAACTTAACTCACTGTTTCTTTAATAGCTGGGTCGCTTCGCCACGTAGATAAGTTTTTTTATTCAAGTCCTTGTATGCTCTAGTCTGGTAATGTCTGAGCGCCATTGCTGGCCTCGGGACAGCGGGACCTTCTGGAGCAAAAAGGAGCTCAATTCCCCAAGCTGGAACTTCAGGAGCGGCCCCTTCAGCGCTCCAGGCTAGAAGCTCCCTCCAAGAGCTTCATGGGGAGGTCAGGACCGGCCGATCCCCCTCCCTGCCACCCCGATCTGAATCACCCCCATCAGAGCTCAATGGAGTGTGTTCGTCGCGAGTCGCCGCCAACCGGAAGTCTCTGTTATTTAGTGTGATTCTAAAAGGAAGGGTGGATGCTCAATCTATCCCTGTGCAATGGGTGCTTTCATATGAACCACTGGGACATGCATTTCTTTTTTGTTGCCAAAGTCATAGCACACTGAGTAAAACTTTATCAAACCTTTCAAAATCCAAGCACAGCAATTTTATTTATTTATTTTTATTTACATCATTTATATCCTGCTGTTAAGAACATAAGAAGAATCCTGCTGGATCAAACCAATGGTCTATCTACAGCATCCTGTCTCACACAGTGGCCAACCAGTTCCTCTGGACGGCCAACAACAGAGCATTGAGGCCAAGGCCTTCCCCGATGTTGCCTCCTGGCTCTGGGATTCAGAGGCTTAGTGCCTCTAAATGTGGAGGTTCCCTCCAAAGGGGACCCAGAGCAGCTTATATTGTTCTTCTCTCCATTTAATCCTCACAAGAACCTTATGAGGTAGATTAGGCTAAATGTGTGTGTTGGGCCCAAGGATATCCAGCAAGCTTCCATAACAGAGTGTGGATTTGAACCTCAGTCTCCCAGATCATAGTCCAGTACTCTAACCACTATACCACACTGGCTAGTTTGTGGAAGCACTGAAATTTATGTGGTTTTGGGGTCATACATGTGGCTGTATGAGTATTGATGATTTGTTATGCTTCATCTGACACAAAGGTCATATGTTGTGGTTTGTGCTATTAATAACATCACAATCCTTGAGCACCTTGCCAGAAGCAGAGCTGACCCAGCTGAGCTCTGAGAAGTAGCAGAGCTGCTAGAGGGGTGAGTGTTTTTTATTTACTTTCAGCTGAGGTGATTTAGCTGAGAGGGTACTGTGTGTGGGTGAGTTGTGAGTTGTTGCAGAGTCCTGGCTGCTTGAGATAGTGTGTGAAAGGGTCATTGTTGGACTGTAATTGAGTGTCTGGGTGAATTTAAATAGCTGCTGGCCACACCCTCTGCTGGGGGAAGCTTCTGTTTAAGGCAGGAAGCTTCTATTTAAGGCAGCACCTTGCCAGAAGCAGAGCTGACCCAGTTGAGCTCTGAGAAGCAGCAGGAGATAGAACTGCTAGAGGGGTGAGTGTTTTTAATTTACTTTCAGCTGAGGTGACTTAGCCAAGAGGGTACTGTGTGGGGGGACTGTGTTTGGGAGTGTGTGGGTGAGTTGTGAGTGAGTTGTGAGTTGTTGCAGAGTCCTGGCTGCTTGAGATAGGTTGTGAAAGGGTCATTGTTGGACTGTAATTGAGTGCCTGGGTGAATTTGAATAGCTGCTGGCCACACCCTCTGCTGGGGGAAGCTTCTATTTAAGGCAGCACCTTGCCAGAGGTACGAGCTGAAGGGTGAGAGCCAAAGGGCTTTTGGCCTGTGGCTCTTAGCCTAGGGACTCTGTAAGAAGCCCAGGAAGAGCCAGAAAGCCAGGGCCCTAGTCTCCTTGGGTTTCCAGTAAGGTAAGTAGACTTCTACAAGGAGAACCACATAAACACAAAGGGTTTTAAAAGGGGGATTATATATAATTATTATTATTATTTTAAAAGCAATTATGGGGGCATGGCGTCGGAGCTGACTGCAATGGACGCCTGAGCACTTAGCTCCCGAGAACCTTCACCCTAATTCATGTCTAAGTCAACCTACCCTAAACTAGCATGACTCCAAACAGCCTAAAAGTTATGGGGAGAAACTCTGGACCGAAAACCAGAAGCGCCGCATCTGTGAGTAAAGGGGTCTCCTCATATTTTATGAAAGCAGTAAAATCCGGGCCTGCCGGAGGCGCCGCCACTACAACCCATAAAATGGCGGCAGACCAAGCAGATCAGCAGCCGAATGGACTCATGGTTCCCCGGCAATAATTTCATGACTCCTTGCAATCTCTGGAGAAAAATATGTCTGCCACGATTGCAGAGCTATTAAAGCCGCTGACTTCACAGCTAAATGAACTTAAACAATCCGTGGCACAAATAGCACAAACTGCTGATTCAGCGATGGAATCCAGTTTAACTCTCCAAGAAGACGCTTGTTATTTTTATAAAAAAGATGAATGGGCCATGGACAAAATTATTTCTCTGGAAAATCAATTAAAAGCCAACAACCTTAAATTTAGAGGGATCACTGAGGATACAGAAAAAAACAACAGAGCTAAAAATATTCATTACGTCCTGGCTGGTGGGAATCCTAGAACTAGAAGCGGGAGTTGCTCCCTTGATAGACTTCGCCTACAGAGTGGGCTCATTACGCACACGCCAGAACAATGTACCCAGAGACGTTATAGTGAGATTTATGGATTCTCGTACTAAAATTAAAATACTCACCATGGCCAGACTAACCGGCTTTTTGCACCTGCATGACACCAAGATACAGATTCTACAGGACTTATCCATGAAAACTTTGCAATGTCGGAAAGCTTCGAAGCCAATAACCACAGTTTTAATCAATGCAAAGATCCGCTACAAATGGATTGCATATTATAAACTCCAAGTTCTTCATAATGGCACTGTACTCCAAGCTTTGGACCAAGAATCGGGCGTAAAACTTCTTCAAGATATACACCTCCAGCTTCCTCCAGACTTTCCCTCAGATGACGCACCCCAGCAGCATGACACGACAACAACCCGTTGGCAAACAACTCGAGCAAGAAGGGAGCGCAAGACCAGAAATACATGAAACAGGACTCATTAGAGCCAAGAGTTGTTTGTCATATTAGATTGTTATCATTCTCAATATTTTACACTGACTGTCTATGCCTGTTTTCCTGCAAACTACATTTAGTTTACTAGAGAACTCTCAAATGTAATTTTTCTATGATACTTAATGGAGTGTTTTAATTCAGTTTAAAGCTGGTTAGGTTGACTTATAGAAATTCTAGCATCAATCATTTAGTAATTAGCTCTAAGTTTTTGTTTACTAAAATCATTTTTTGGGGAAGGAAACTAAAGGGGGGCAGAAGTCTAGTCCTCTGTTAGCTTTTATTACCTTCTCACAACTGTTTAATTCATGTTTCAGTCCTTGATGGGAAAGGACTACAGAGCCCATGAGTTGGCTCTGGGTTGGTTTAGTTATAAGTTACTGGTTACTATTTTTATCTCTATAGGCAATGCTATTAAGTATTCAAGTTCAACATTATGTATTTCAGTACCTCACTCTACGCACTTATTTCTGATGGTAAATGTCTTTTATTCTCTGTCATTATGGTATTTCACATGTTTTAGCATAATAGCAGGCTTTATGCTTATAATACTACTGATTTCCAGGTTGTACGAAATCATATATGAAAAGCATTTAGTTTTTGGTCTAAGTGATCTCTAACACAGAGATAAAATTCCTCTCACTAAATTGTAGAGGCCTGAACTCACCTATTAAGAGGAGAAAGGTCACATCAGCTATTTTGAGACAAAACCCTGCTGTAACTTTTTTACAAGAAACTCATCTTAAAGGGAACATAGAATCTGTCCTCCCTTCCTATAGATTCTCACAACAGTTTCAAGCACAAGGGTCTTCTAAATTGCGTGGCGTAGCGATATTAATCAGCAAAAACGTGAGATTCCAATCAGACAAAATTGAACAAGACCCCAATGGCCGATATATTTTTTTGAACGGTACATTAAATGGCTCACCCATCACCCTTGTTTCTCTACATATGCCCAATGAAGGTCAAATTGAATTTATCAAAAACACTCTTCATAAGCTTGAGACCTTTAGCACTGATCCCTGTGTAATAGGAGGTGATTTTAACTACATTATTAATTATAATCTAGACAAACCTAGTTTGAACACTACTATCAAATGAAAGAAAAAACTAGCCTCAATTCTAAATCATGTCAGTCTTATTGATATTGGCGCATGAGGAACCCAACAGTAAAAGACTTCACTTATTTTTCCTCCAGATTCCAAACACATACAAGAATTGACTTTATTCTAGCATCCTTAATCATCTCCAACTCCTTTACAGATGCACAAATAGGTGCTAGCATATGTTCGGATCACTCCTGGACGGAAACCACGATGGAAACTGGAGAGAACACAACAAGCAACTACACATGGAGGTTAGACTCAAAACTTTTATTTTAAAAATCAGTTACAGACTCAATAGAAACTGAAATCAAAGAATATCTTCAACACGACTCAACATGTGGTGTATCCCAGCATTTAGATGCCCTAAAAGCAGTTGTTCGTGGTAAATTCATGGCCATTGCATCTACCTACAGAAAAGAGAAAAACAAATTAAAACAAGAAATGATTAGTAGAATTAAAGAATTGGAAGACGAATGTAGACTTTACGGTAGAAAATGCATATACAAAAAAGTTATTGCTGGAAAGGAAAAAGCTAGAATCTATAGAAGTATCCCAAATACAAAAAAGAATAGCTTATGTCAAACAAAAATACTGGTTCAAAACAGCACAATCAATTAAATTGTTATCTTGGAAATTTAAGAAAAGAATATCAGAAAATGCCATTCATGCAATCAGAAACAAGAATGGTCAATTGAAGCATAATAATAAAGACATTTCTGAAATCTTCCAGACTACTACAAATCTTTATATAAATCTGACTCTCCATCTTTAAAAGCCATAAATGGATTTTTGTCAAAATATCCTCTCCCTAAAAATATATCACCTCAGCATAAACAATGGCTAGAGGAACCTATCTCAACACAAGAAATCCAAGCAGTAATCAAATCACTCAAATATAATAAATCCCCTCATAGGGATGGATTTACTGCGGAATTCTATAAAAAATTCAGTTTCTTACTAGCAGGCCCTGTAGTGCAGACTTGCAATCAAGTGTTGGAAGAAGGAATTGTGCCCCAAGCAAAAATAGTGCTCATACCTAAGCCAGATAGAGATTTGACGGTGGCTAGTTCCTACAGACCTATTTCCTTATTGAACCAGGACTATAAGATATGCACAGCAACAATGGCATCCCGACTCAATCATATAATTGAATTTTATATCAACATAGACCAAACTGGGTTCATCCCTCACAGGGAAATCACCGACAATACATAAAAAGTATTAAATGCTATCCAATACTGCCAAAAACATTGCATTCAGTCCTCATTTATTTTGTCAGTTGATTTTGAAAAAGCTTTTGACGGGGTTGAAACTCTTTATTTGAATTCTCTTTTAACAAATGAACTTTGGACTCAAATGTTTAAGCCTGATTAAAGCCATCTACCACTCACCATCGGCCTGTATTCAAACAAATGGAACCTGTTCAGAAGACTTTAACTTATCTAGAGGCACCTGTCAAGGTTGCCCAATCTCACCACTGGTGTTCACAATAGCCATTGAGCTGTTAGCACACACAATCCGTTCCAACCAGCAAATTCATAGCTTTTTATTAGAAAACCACCATTTGAAACTTAGTCTTTTCGCGGACTATTTGAGACTATTTTTAACACAACCAGAAAATCCTTGCCAGAATTACACTGCTACATTCTTTTGGAGACATAGCAGGCTTAATGATTAACCGCTCTAAGACCATCCTCTATCCTACCCATTTGTTTTATTTAGTTATTTAATTTATTTATTTATCTTTGGATTTATATCCCACCCTACCCCGAAGGCTCAGGGCGGCTAACAAGAGGCAGACAATTGTCAGACGATCACAGAGAGTACATCAAGCAAAACTACAATTTCAGTTGGGTAAAGTGTTGCTGGAAATTCCTGGGGATTCTTATTCCCCTCCATATATCTGATTTGCTTAAATACAATCATATAGCACTTGCAAAAACATTAGAAGACTTACCTAAATCTACTTCATCACCTCTCCTGTCTTGGATAGACAAAATACAAGTCATAAAGTCTTTCATATTCCCCAGATTTTTATATCTCTTCAGAGCCATTCCTATCACAATTCCATATTCATCACTAAAATGCTGGCAGACAAGCATCTTGAAATATGTGTGGAACAAATCATTACATAGAATCAGTTTTGCAACGCTACGAAGACTACCTAAAAATGGTGGCTTGTCCTTACCAGACCTCTCCTTATATTATGAAGCCTCCACTTTATTAGGAATCATAAAGTAGTATAGCAAAAATTACAATGCTGATTAGAAATGGATGGAACTTTCCTATTTAAACTCGATCATTCCAGGAGATTCTCTGGGATATACCTACCAAGAGACCAACAAACTTACATGACAACATATTTTTACATAACTCATTGAAAGTATGGGACAAATTGAAATTAGTATTACCTCTTCATCCTTCTCTACTTACCATCTTCATAGGCCAATCATGGTTTGGTCCTGGCCACCTAAATACTTCTTTCAAAGTCTGGAGAGACAATAATATTATATGCTTCAAATATATAAGTAAAAATTCTGTCCTCCTTGACAAATCTGAAATAGAACATAAACAGAACTGTACAATCAACTGGTTTGAATATCTACAAACAAGAAATATATAAAAGTCTACTTTTACAACTGAAGAAACCAGGCCATTTACTCTTGTTTAAAAAATTCTCTAAAAGGATGTTAAATCATGCAAAGGTATGATCTCAATCCTCTACAAGGAACTATTATCCCACTCCTCTGAAGTTCCAACAACATACCAAGTCGCATGGAATTCAGACTGCTCAATATCATTAGCTGACCCTATTTGGCTTAAAATTTGGTCATCACTCAGTTTGTCATCCTGATCTTTAAACATAAGAACCCAAGATCTCAAATTGATATTAAGATGGTATCATACATAGGCGTAATCTTCGTGGGGGCGGTGGGGCGTCAGCCCCCGCCGAAATTTTCAGGAAGGTGCTCAGCTTCCCCCGGGAGCCACCCTTGCTCCTAGCAAAGCAATGCCTCTGACCCAGCCCCAGCCCCCCCTCCCAAGAAATTGGAAAGTCTACACCCTTGGTACCATACATCTGTTAAATTACATCATATCAATAAGAAATACTCACCTTTATGAGTATTTCTACTCCAAGGTAGCCTTCTCAGAAGTGCTATCTGTTCCATGCACAGTGCCAGAGAGACAGGCACAGATCAGGAGTCTCAATGTGTGGATGAGACGATGGTGTAGGGGAAAAGAGTTCAAATTTGTTAGGCACTGGGATGCTTTTTGGAACAAGAGGGAGCTGTACAAAAGAGACGGTGTCCACTTGTCCCGAGAAGGAACCAGGCTGCTGGCGCTTAGAATCAAAAAGGTGGCAGAGCAGTTTTTAAATTGAATATTGGGGGAAAGCCGACAGGAGATTAAAAGTCTCTGGTTCGGGATGGCTCATCTCAAAGAGATGATGGGGTAGCTGTTACTTTTCTACAAGGAAATGGATTAGAATTGTCCACTGAGACTGTGGCTAATGATATGGACTGCCTGGCAAGGTCCTGAGGCAGCAAGAGGAAGGTTGTGGGCTTAACATGCATGGGAAACTATAGATGTTTATTTACAAATGCTAGAAGTGTCTGGGGTAAGATTGGGGAATTGGAATGCTTGGTGTTGGGGGGGGGGAATAGCCATTGTGGGTATTTCAGAAGCTTGGTGGGATGAGGAAAATCAGTGGTATACGGTGATTCCTGGTTATATATTATATCAGAAGGATGGGGGGAAAGGTTGGAGGTGCAGTGGCTCTGTATGTCAGAGAGGGTATACAGTCCAGTAAGATTGAAGGGATAAGAGAATTGGATTGACTACTGGAAAAGCTATGGGTTGAAATAGTGGGCCGAAAAGGAAACTTAACACTGGGATTTTGTTATTGCCCACCAGTTCAAAAGACAGAGGAGGATTATAAAATGATGAATGAATTTATGATAGTGGCTAGATGGAATAACTGTGTCATAATAGGTGATTTTAACTACCAACACATTGATTGGGTCAATATGTGTTCAAGTTGGGAAAAAGAGTTTCTAGACACTCTCAATGACTGTGCTATGGAACAGATGGTCATAGAACCTACCAGGGGAGAGGCAATCCTGGATTTGGTCCTAAGTAACGCCCAAGACCTGGTGAGAGATGTAAAAGTGATTGCACTGCTTGGGAACAGTGACCATAATGTTATTGAGTTTAACATTTATATAAATAGGAAGTTGCCCCAAAAGACTGACACAACCACTTTTAACTTTAAAAGGGGTAACTTCTCTGATATGAGGAGATATGTGAGGAAGAAACTGAAAGGAAAAGTAGAAAGGGTCGAAACAATTGGGGAAGCTTGGAGACTATTTAAAACTACAATCCTACAAGCTCAGAATAAATATATACCGCAGATCAGGAAAGGCTCAAATAGGTGTAGAAAAAAGCCTGTATAGTTAACAAACAAAGTAATGGAAGCTATAAAATCTAAGAAGGGTTCCTTTAAGCGGTGCAAAGCTAGTCTCAGTGAGGTTGATAAAAGGGAACACAGACTGTGGCAAATAAAATGCAAGTCTGTGATCAGGCAGGCAGAAAGGGAATATGAGGAGCATATAGCAAAAAACATAAAGATCAACAATAAAACTTTCTTTAAATACATTAGAAGCAGGAAACCAGCCAGGGAGGCAGTGGGGCCCTTGGATGACCAAAGGGTAAAAGGAGTACTGAAGGATGATAGGGAAACGGCTGAGAAGCTGAATGCTTTTTTTTTTTTTTGCCTCATCTTCTGTGGAAGATGAGAAATTCTTGCCCACTCCAGAACCACTGATTTTGGAAGGGGTATTGAAAGACCTGAGTCAGATTGAGGTGACGAGAGAGGAGGTCCTATGACTGATAGACAACTTAAAAACTGATAAATCACCGGGCCCAGATGGCGTACATCCGAGAGTTCTGAAAGAACTCAGATGTGAACTTGTGGATCTCCTGACAAAAATATGTAATCTTTCATTAAAATCAGCCTCCATTCCCAAGGACTGGAAGGTAGCTAATGTCACTGTCATCTTTAAAAAGGGTTCCAGAGGAGATCCGGGAAATTACAGGCCAGTCTGTCTGACATAGATACTGAGTAAATTGGTAGAAACTGTTATTAAGGAAAGAACTAGTAGGCACGTTGATGAACATAAACTATTGAGGCAGACTCAGCATGGGTTCTGTAAAGGAAGATCTTGTCTCACTAACCTGTTAGTGTTTTTGGAGGGAGTGAACAAACATGTGGACAAGGGGGACCCAATAGATGTTGTTTACCTTGACTTCCAGAAAGCTTTTGATAAAGTTCCTCATCAAAGGCTCCTAAGTAAGCTCAAAAATCATGGGATAAAAGGACAAGTCCTTTTATGGATCAAAAACTGGCTAATTAATAGAAAACAGAGAGTGAGTATAAATGGGCAGTTCTCTCAGTGGAGGGGGGTAAGCAGTGGGGTACCACAGGGATCAGTACTTGGTCCACTGCTTTTTAACTTGTTCATTAATGATTTGGAGTTGGGAGTAAGCAGTGAAGTGGCTAAATTTGCGGATGATACAAAGTTGTTCAGGGTTTTGAGAACCAGGGAGGATTATGAGGCACTCCAAAGGAATCTTTCGAGGATGGGTGAGTGGGCGTCAACGTGGCAAATGGGGTTCAATGTGGCCAAGTGCAAAGTGATGCACATTGGAGCCAAAAATCCTAACTATAAATACACATTGATGGGATCCGAACTGGCACAGACTGACCAAGAGAGAGATCTTGGTGTTGCAGTAGATAACTCAATGAAAATGTCAAGACAGTGTGCAACTGCAATAAAAAAGGCCAATGCTATGCTGGGGATTATTAGGAAAGGAATTGAAAACAAATCAGCCAGTATCATAATGCCCCTGTATATATCGATGGTGTGACCTCATTTGGAATACTGTGTACAGTTCTGGTCACCACACCTCAATAGGATATTATAGCACTGGAAAAAGTGCAGAAGAGGACAACTAGAATGATAAGTGTTGGAACACTTTCCCTATGAAGAAAGGTTAAAGTGCTTAGGGCTCTTTAGCTTGGAGAAATGACGACTGAGGGGTGACAAGATCGAGGTTTATAAGATTATGCATGGGATAGAGCAGGTAGAGAAAGAAGTACTTTTCTCCCTTTCTCATAATGCAAGAACTGGTGGGCACCTAATGAAATTGCTGGGCGGTTGGGTTAGAACAGATAAAGGAAGTACTTCTTCATCCAAGGAGTGATTAACACATGGAATTCACTGCCACAGGAGGTAGTGGTGGTTACAAGCATTGACAGCTTCAAGAGGGAATTAGATAAGCATATGGAGCAGAAGTGCATCAGTGGCTATTAGTCAGTCATCAGAACCTTTATTAGCATATAGCAGAGTACAGGTAGAAGCAATAAACAGATAAGGAGATAACAAGGAAAAATAAGTTAATTGTATACATCTAGAAATTACGCAATCGATCCTTGATTACCAGACTTAGGAATAAGGCTACCTTTTCAGTTATTTGGGGTGACGAATCATTCAGAATATGGCACACCGTCAAAGTATCCGGCCAACCTATCATATTAGATAAAATTGGATCTAAAATGTAGAACATATATCATCATATTGGGAACAATGCTGTAAAATATGGAGGATAGAGTCAACTTGATTTAGGTTACATGCACGGAGTCTAGTTGTTTTTTTTAACATTTTTACAGATTTTATTAGTTTCAAAAATATAGACGTGTGACATACAATATAACAGAGAACAACATTAACAATTCTAAAACTATCTAAACAAACCAAAACATAATATTAAAAAGATCCCAAGATTATACAATTCAGTTAACATCTAAATATGTCACCGGATAGTAAAATTAAAATTTTGATATACGAAAAATAAGATATTTATAACACCCAGTCTTTACGAATAAAGGAATAATATTGTGATTGCTGCGAGGTTGGGAGTTGTCCTAAAATATATTCCAAACGTTCTAAAATTGAATGCCATCTTCCGTAAAAGGAATCTATTTGGGTAGAAGATTCATAACAGGATAGTCTGTCTGAAATTCTGTCCATCAAAAGGTGGTTCCATATATTGGAAAACCAAGATTCTAAGCTCAACTTATGTGTATCTTTCCAGTGCTGGGGGATTGTTGTCTTGGCTGCAGTAATTAAAAGTGTAAGCAGCTCTTTACTGTATTGTGGAATACTGAAGTCTTTCCAACAATTTAAAATTAAAAGTTCGGGTTTCATTAATACTTTATATCCAGTTAGGGTTACGGTTTCTTTTAATACTCTTTGCCAAAAGGATTTTACAACCGGGCACTCCCACCAACAGTGGGTGTAAGACCCAACATTTCCGCAGCCCTTCCAACATAAAGGGGAGTACATTGGGTTAATTTTATGTAGTTTCAAGGGAGTAAGGTACCATCTTGTGATAATTTTGTAATTTTGTTGTTGCATGTTAATTGTTTTAGTTTTAGTGGCATAGGACGTCCATACAGATTCCCAAAAAGATTAATCTAGAACTGTTTTAAGGTCTTTAGACCATGAATTGAGTCTAGTTGAATATGGAATCCTATTATATCTTCCATAAGTAACTGCAAATGGAATGGTGTTGCATCTAGCAAGTGCAAGTGCTCTGTGCAATTTTGGGGCACGGAGAGCTGATAAATTAGAAGGTGAATGGCCCACAATTGGAAAAATTCCAAAATTTAAAGGGGAGTAGGGTTTATTTGCATCACTAATTTTTGCATTTCAGTGTCTAGGATTCTATGTTTGATTAATTGATGTACATTTCTGAGAGGGAGCATATATAGGGAATCCATGGATAAGCCCATTGTCATTATTTTTCTTCTCTATGTAGGCAATCCATTTGGATGAGGTGGATTCAGACAGCATTTGGTATAAGAAGCTCCCACAGTCAGCAAAGTAGTGCACTCGTAACCAGTATTTAATTGATATAAGCCATGCTCTTTCTATCACATTAAGGCCTGTTTCTAAACAGAGAGCTGCGTATGAGCCACAACTCTCAGGCTGGGGCAAGTGATACACTGTATTCTTGGTGCTTGGGGGGGCAAAAGTGGGAGGGCTTCTATTGTCCTGGCCCCACTGCTGTGTAAGATCTTGGTATTACTGCACGCAGACGATACAGTAATTCTAGAATTCTAGAAATTCCAGTGGGGTTAAGGAGAGCCTGAAAGGCATTTAGTCGATTCTGCAGGGACAAGCACTTAATAATAAATTACCAAAAAACTAAAGTGATAGCCTTCAGGGGGAAAAAACCTAAGCAGAGGGAATGGAGTATTAATGGAGAGAAGATTTAGCAAGTCACTGGTTTTAAGTATCTAGGCATGATAATTTAAGCATCTGGTGCATTGAAAGCTCATTGTAAGCATAGAACAGAAATAGGCCAAAAGTCTGCTCAAACTATAGCCAAATTTTCACGCACCAAGGTAGACTATATGGAACTCTACTTGGGCCCCCACATTCCTATTTTGTTCCTTTAGAACAAGTATAATCAAAATTCTTAAGAACAGTTCTTCAATTACCCAGATGGGTCTCAAATGCAAATCTGAGACTGGAGCCAGGCATGATTAAAGTATCAGCTAGGGTGTGCCTAGCCTCCATCAATCTATGGCTGAAATTAGACCTCACCTCTAAGGGGCTAACCCCCCTTATTCTTAGTGACAGTTTTCAGTCTGCATGGGAAAAGACAATAATTGATAATTAGGCAAAATGGAATTTTCTCCTCACTTGATTTTCAAAATGGGTCTTGAGCAAGCAAAAGCTTTGATAAAGCAAAAGGTCTTAGACATTGAATGGAGGTGTGATGTAGCGAGGTCACCAGCTTTGCTAGCTTCACGACGAGTCAGATATACATCTGCCCCAGCGGAATACCTATTTCAACTGGAGATCCCAAGCCATTGGAGGGCGTTCACTCTTGCTAGATGCCAAGCAGTAGTAGCGGGGCGATATAAAAATATTCCTTTGAATGAAAGGTTATGTCCCTGTGGCAGTGGTGAGATAGAAATAACAGAACATGTCCTCCTTTACTACCCTTTTTATTAAATGAATCACTCAAAGTATATCTCCCCTTGGCTCAATAAAAACCCTGGGTATTCAAATCCAGGATATGTTAAAATGTTGCTCTGGGGAGAATACCCATGGGTGACTGTACTTTGTCTGAAATACTGTGCAGCAGCCTGCAAAACTCGACTGAACATTCAAGAAAGTAAGGAAACATGACGTACGACATAAGCCAATATAATATATATAATTTTATATTTTGAAGTCTTAAAGGTTAAAATCCTACTCTCACAATATATTCCTTATTTACAATTTCTTATACAAAGTTTATTATAGTTTTATCTAAAACATTTAATGATTTTGGGCAATGACTATGGTATGTTTTATTCTGTGCTTCATGCTGGTGTAATACCGTAATAAATGACTTTGACCTTTGACTGTAAACAGATAGTTCTGAAAACTTGGGGGACTCCCTCTGAGGTTTGCAGAAAACATTAAAACAATACACTGGGGGGGGGTAACCCCCCAAACACAAGGGTTTTCTGTGCCTGCACTGAGGTGGAAAAACTGCAGATAGGTGAGGTTGCTGGAGCCATTGGTGTATGTGTGTGTGGGAGAGGCTGCTGGGTGGGTAGCCTGGGGAGTTGCTGCTGCTTTGGTTGGTGTGTGTGGAAGCTACTGATCAGCCAGCTGGTAGAGTAACCACGACTGTTGAGGGGGGAAGAGCTGCCAGGCGGCTGGCTGGGAGAGTCGCCAATGTTGTTGGTGTGTGTTGGGGGGAAGCAGGTGGGCAGCCAGGTGAGTTGCTGGGGGGGAGTTGCTGAGCAGGTGGGCAGCCAGGAGAGTTAGGAGTGCTATTAGTGGGTGGCAGGTAGCTGCTGGGCAGCCAGCTGGGAAAGCCCATGCTGCAGTTGAGGCAGAAGGAAAGTGTGATGAGGTAGGGGAGGCAGAAAAAGTGACACAGAATGACAGTAGGCATAAGGGAGTGAGAGAGACACAGAGTAAGAGAAGGGGTGGAGGAGGGAGAACTTGCTTTTAGCAAAAAAAATTTAAAAACTCAATATTTTATTTAATGATGGGGGAAATCTTAAAAAGTAAAAAATCCCCCACAAAAATACATCCAAAACTACAAACAACACTTCCACAGCTGAAGGAAATGGCAAACTGAAGAGTGGAACATGATGAGCCATCAGTTGTTATGAGGCTAATCATGTCTCTCATTTAATCACCTTCCACTAATACTTTTTTTCCTGTAGTCTTTTAAACATCACCCTTTCTTCAACCTGAACCACAGGTCAATTGAAAGCATTATGAATTTCTGCCTAGGATTTCTAGTTCAGGTAGAGAAGAGACTGATCTTAATGTGCTCTGAAAAGCAACAGTACATGACCTTCATGTCATATGCCACAGTCTGCACTCTTTAATTTAGTGTATGGCTGGCAGAATGTTTCATACTTTTTAAGATTTCCCCCATCATTAAACAAAATATTAATTGAGTTTTTTTAAAAAAAAAACTTGCTAAAAGCACGTCAAGTTTAGTAGACGGGGGAAGAATAGAAAGTTCTGGTCCTTTCTCCAGCAAGTCACTGCACCCACTCTCGAAGTCAGGAAGCTGGCTGGACTCTTCTCATCTCATATTCATTGTATCTCCAAGATACGCTGTTCTGCGTAGTTCTGGTCACCCACTGTCAGTAGCAACATGCAAATGTTGGTTTTATTGCAACATTGCCCCAAAAGAGGGCAATTCTCCCTCCCTTCACATAACAGTGGCTGCTCCCCAGATTATTTATACAATGCCAGTCTCTTAGTACAAATGGCTGTTGTTTGAAGTGATGTCATATTTGCACTGTAACGGGATTGTTGTATACAAAAGGGCTAGGGTTTAATCCTCTCTCATCTTCCAGAAGGTTTATAATAACCACTGTTTTTTCAGTAGTCTGTACACATAATTTAAAACTGGAAAAACCTTAGCTTCTGAGTCTCCTTCCTTGGAAGCTGACATAAGCTTTTGCTTTCTTAGTTCCCATGCTGGTGCTTTGAAGAAGTTGAAACATATTAAACCCCAACACTCGCCTTTCACAACTGAACTTAAAAGGGATTCCCTGTTTAGAAGGCTTACATGTTGGCACAAAAAATGGTTCTATTTGGATGTTACTGTATAGAGCATTGGAATACAAGAAATCAGAATGCCAGGACACTTAACAGAGCAATTCTGAACTTCAATGTTTATCAGAAATGTTTTTGATTTTATTTTTCTAAAACATGTCGTAAAGGTAGAATATGCCTCCTTTATACCAGCCTTCAGATATCTACCATGGGAACCTTTCTGAAAGTTTTGGAATGAATTTCATACAACCTGCATTAAAGGGTTTAAATTACGTATTCTGACACTGTTCTCGGACTTGAATTAGAAACTTTTCTCCTCCTCCACTCCCTCCCCTCCAAGTTAAACCTGTGATAAGTAATTGTCACACTTAGTGCCCTTGTACAATGCTAATTCAAAGTGACATGTCCAAACTGGCCCTAGTAACATGAAGAAACCTAACAGGTGTGAGGGGTGGATCTTCCCATGGGCTCTGCTGCACTTCTAACTAGAGAAAAACTAGAGAAAAAGTGAAATGAACCTTGAATAAATCTGTCAGCAGCAATTATCTCAGCAGCACTTTATGAGGGGATAAAGTAAGCATTGGTGCTAATGGAACGTGAACATGCTCCACCCTAGTGATTTTCTTCTTCATCATCCAGTTAGTGTTTAAAATAAAATGTTTGAATACCTGTCATATTCTACATGGTGTAGATTTTTTATAATAAAAATGAGCACATTTCCACCAAGAAATAAAACTAGTTCTTTTTGAGACAGTTATGCATTTATTTGGATTTTTTAAAATCCAAAATGTATACACTGTTTTCTCCATAGATTAGGCTTGCAAAATGGAAGTTTGAATTATTTTGTTTTGTTTCTTAAACTACTGATATTACAATTTATTAATGTGATTGTTCCTGTTAAGGATCTGCTTATATTTTTTATTTGGAGAATGCTTTACAGTATGACAATTGTCATGAAGCTTACAGGATGCTGACAATTGTCATGATGTTTACAGGATGCTGACTCAGGTGAGAAGGGTACATAATCCTCCACCCAAGGGACCCCCTTGTGGCAGTAGAGCGCCAGATATAGCACCCCTTTCAGTGCATGGTAGCTCCTGCGGGACTGCCAATGGGCCTTCATTTTGCCATGAAGGAATGTCATTGGCTGCTCCTGCATCTGTTTTGGTCCATATGCAGATGCTGATCCAGTGGTGAGAGGCAACACCTCAACTGCGCAGCTGAAACATCATCAAGCGTTCACACCACAGCAGAAACTGCCCTTGTAAGCACCCAGACACATCCAGCATCCTGGTCATTCCCTCCCCACTGCCATTGAAGAGGCACCCTTAATGGCAAATGACCGAGCGGGCTTCCAGTTTCAGGTTGTCACAATCCCACGAGAACTGCTCCCTTTTCCCTGGATCCCTTTAATGAAGTTGGATCATTGTGCATGTCTGAGGTGTTAGGGTCTGTTGGGGACCCATTGGAAGGGAGCAGCAGGAGTGTGTGATGAAGCAACAAGGACCTGATGGACACAATAGGGGTGGCGACCTCATCCTGGCAAGACTGCAGCCACAGAAATAGACGCAGATGGGCAGGAGCGTAAGGCAAGGGGACAGACTGCCATTCCCACAGCCACACAACGCACAGGAATGATCGGTGGGTAGGCCAACTCACCCTGTGGAAGAATGGGGGGAGGCATCTTGGGACAGGGTTCCATGGGGGCAATGCCATGGCTGGTTATTTCCAGAGCGGCCCTGTGGGAGGTGGCTGGCCCTAATGGGCTGGCATGGCCCAACAAGGAGTGTTGGACCGCTTTGTTGGGACAAAGCCATTGGCACAAAGGCCCACCACCACAGTGAGGTTTGACTGATAGATGAAAGCACTGAAGAGCAGATATGGGACCATCTGGATCCCAGCCACCCCGGGGAATATTTGGGTATGCAAATAAGGGACTTGAATGACAAACAGCAATGGCAGCTGGGCAATGTTGGCTGCCAATACTAAGAACTCTGACCTATACTAGACCTGCACCTTGCTCTACTCACGGCAAAGAGTCCGGTCATCAGGAATGTGCCAGCTGCGTAGACTAGCACAACCGAAAAACTTGCCGCTTTAGGGACACAGTATGCCAGAGCTGTGACCACAAGGGCCACATCGCCCAGGCCTGCTGCTCCCGGGGGTCCCAAGCCCCTCCATCACAACCCCAGCGGGACCGCCAGTTTGCCACCCACTATGAGAATGATGCATCCCAAGAAGAGCTCTACCTCATCACGAGCAGACTGGAGGAACAGGTACTTCGACTCCCTAGCCAGACCTCAGCCCCTAAAATCCAGGTCTGGGTCAAGATAGAGGAGTCCCTTTGATCCATGGAGTTGGATTCTGGCTCTGCAGCCTCCATCATTTTGGAGGAGACCCTTAAGAGACTGTGTCTGAATGGAGGCCCCTGCCTATGCCCATCTCCCATGACCCTTATGAACTTTTAGTGGAACTGTGTTCCTATACGGGGTATGGGGAGGTTCCAGCTCCAGTACCGGGGGTTTGACAATTACTTGGACTTGATTGTGGTCGAGGGCAACCTGGTCAGTCTATTGGGCCGTGTGTGGTTCACCCCTTTGGGAATCTCAATCGCAGGAATGCAGCTCTGTGCCCCGCAGGACTTCGGCGAGGTCTGCCAGGAGTTCCCAGCTGTCTTTGATGGGACTCTGGGGTGCTACACTGGTCCCCCCGTGTCCCTGCAGCTCAACCCCCACGTGCCCCGATCTGCATGCATTTCAAGAAGGTCCCATTCACGCTGAAGCCGAAAATAGATGCAGAACTGGACTGTCTTGTAGAACAAGGAGTCCTGGAACTGGTCTCCCACGTGGCGTGGGAAGCCCCCATAATCACCCTGGTTAAGCCGAACAGGGACGTCCATATCTGCGTGGATTACAAGTGCATGTTAAATAAGGCACTTCAGGACCATGCTTATCCGGTCCTTGTAGTAAGCCACGTGCTAGCCACTTTTGTGGGGGCAAAGATTTTTGGTAAACTCGATCTCACCCAGGCTTACCAACCGCTCCTGGTTGATACGGCAACCGCCACTGCGCAGACCATCATGACTCATAGGGGAGCTTTTAAGAGACTGCAGTTTGGGGTTAGCGTGACCCTGGGGCTTTTTCAACGTATGATGGAGTCTCTCTTGAAACGGATCATTCGCCTCCAGACTGTGCACTGTCCGCCGCCGCTTCCACGAGGCCGGGCTGAAAGTGAAGTGGGAGAAGTGGTTGCTGGGGGTTCCATCCGTTAATTTCCTGGGCTTCATGGTCGATGCGGACAGCCGCCATCCGGCTAGGGACAAGGTGAAGGCCATCGTTGAGGCTCCCCTGCCCAAATCTAAGACGGAGCTCCAGACGTGGTCTTGGGGCCCCTGCCAGGCCGCCGCATTCAAGGGTGTCAAAGCACTGCTTGTCTCTAATAAAGTCCCAGCTCATTTTGATGAATCCTTGCTGGTGGTTCTGGCCTGTGGTGCTTCCCCCTATGGCGTGGGTGCAATGCTGGCCCACTGGCTCCCGGACGGGTGGGAGGTGCCCATTGCGTAGTACTCCCGGACACTGTCGGCGGCAGAGCAGAACTATGCCCAGATTGACCGCGAGGGTCTCACTATCGTGGTGGGTGTAAAGAAGTTCCACAACTTTGTCTACGGCCGGCCCTTCACCATTCCCATGGACCATCGCCCTCTTTTCGGCCTCTTTGCCACGGACCAGCAGACACCACAAGTCCTCTCACCATGGGTCCTCCAGTGGTCCATTTTTCTGTCCGGCTACAACCATGCCCTCGAGCACAGCCCCGGGAAGGCTATGGGTCATGCTGACGCCCTTAGCCGCCTACCCCTGCCGTCTGTTGAGGCCGACCCGGCTCCATGTCCTGCAGGTCAAGGACCTCCCTGAGTCTCCTCTTCAGGCCAGGGATGTTGCTTGCCACTCGGTCAGGGACCCGATCCTCTCCCAAGTTCTGGGCTGGTTTGTGAGGGGGTGGCCCGTGGCCACAGCGAGCCCTGAGTTCGCAGCCTACACAGCACGCAGGGATGAATTGTCCGCATATAAGGGATGCCTACTGTGGGGGGACAGAGTGGTAGTCACCAGCGCCTTGCGTAACCAAGTCCTAAAAGCCCTGCACGAAGCCCACCCAGGGATTGTCTGCATGAAGGCCCTGGCCAGGAGTTACATATGGTGGCTGGGAATTGATGCGAAAGTGGAGGCTTGGGTGAAGCGCTGCCAAATGTGCCAAGCCATCCAGCCATCTCCGCCAAGCACACCCACACAATCTTGGGAGTCCACCAGGACGCCGTGGTCAAGGCTCCACATTGATTTCGCCGGACCATTTCACGGACTGCTATTTCTGGTCACGGTTGACTCTTACTTGAAGTGGCTGGAGATAAGCCCTGTCTCTGCCACCTCCTCCAAGGCCACCATCCGGGCCTTTCGGTGGATCTTCGCAACCCACGGGCTGCCCAACACCATCGTCTCAGACAACAGGTCAGTGTTCACATCCGAAGAGTTCCAGGAGTTCCTCCGCAGCAACCTGATCAGGCACATGAGGTCTGTCCTGTTCCAACCCGCCACCAATGGGCAGGCGGAATGGATGGTGCGCACCGCTAAAGAAGCCCTTAGCCACCTGACGGAGGGAGACTGGAAGTTCCATCTGGCCCATTTCCTCTTGGCACAATGAACCACTCCCAACCCAGTCAACGGCCGCTGCCTGGCAGAACTCCTGATGGGTCGGCGGCCCACAATTCTCTTGGACAGACTACATCCCGATAGGGCCCCAGAGTCGCACAGTCTGTCCGAACAGAGGGAGACACCCCGCGGGTTCTTCCTGGAGGACACAGTATACATCCAGAACTACGGCAAGGGCTCCCCATGGCTAGCTGGCTGAATACTCCACGCCACAGGTCCTGTGTCCTATGAGGTTTCCACAGAAGATGGCCAGGTCCTGCAGCGGCATGTCGACCAGCTGAGACGCCACCTGCTCCCGGCTTCGGAGAATGCTCCTGCTCCAGGTAACTGTGACGCAGACCTGCCAGACAGCCCTGACCACGAAACCGCCGATGGCAGTTTGCAGGAGCAGGCTCCCGTCCCTGGGACACAGCCTGACAATGGGCCGCCGGCCTCTGCCCCGGCGCCAGAAGAGGCTCCTCCACCACTGCAGCCGAGCGCACCGGTAATTCCACCAGCTAGGGCTTCCAATGCCCCGGGTTCCTGCTCCGAGGCGTTCCACGTGAGAGCACTGGCCCCCAGCCTATCTCAAAGACTACATCACCTAGGCTGGGCTCATACTACAGGGGGAAGAGTGTTATGTCCGCTGACCACCACTAGGCGCCGGCGGTATGCAACCCAATCTTTAGGGACTAGGATCCTGAGCCTCCCAGTTAGCACCTATCGGAACTGTGGGGGAAGTTCAAACCTTCCAATGGGACTGGTGGGTGTGCCCCCAGGAATTGTATATAGTTGGCCACCCTGACCGGTATTGTGTTGTTGTGTTGTGTACCAGTAAACTATGAGCTGTTAATCACTGAGCGTCTGTCTTCTCTACGCGTCAAACCCAGTACACAACAGTCCTGAACAATGTCTCTTTACCCCGTAAGCAACTCACAGAGTGGGGATGCTGCTATGGGCCTGCCTTCCAAGGTGAGGATGATCAAGGAAGCAGTAGCAGCCAGCTACCGCCCCCACAGAGGAGGGGCAACTCCACCATTATCATGCTCCCATCTCCACAGCCAGTGTGTTCCTGTGACACCCCTGGGACCTCTTGCCAAGGACTGGGCCCCCATATGTCTAGCAAGGAGATTGAGCTGAGTGATGGGGAGGAAGATCAAAGTGGCCAGGCTCCCAGGCCAGGGAGGTGAAGTGCGGTGGGATCGCCACGGATGCTGTGGCAACGCTGTTGGGGCACCTTTTCCCCAGTCAGCTGCCATGTGACTATCTCCGTAGGGAGGCAACTAGCTGCACGGCAACTGTGCCATAGCTTGCCACCACAGAGCAGTCGTAACACAGGATTGCTTTGCCCAAGCTGTAAATGTATATACAATGTAATAAAAAGTTTGAGGAACAAACTTGCCCAAGCAACTCACAGAGTGGGGATGCTGCTATGGGCCTGCCTTCCAAGGTCTGTGAGGATGATCAAGGAAGCAGTAGCAGCCAGCTACCGCCCCCACAGAGGAGGGGCAACTCCACCATTATCATGCTCCCATCTCCACAGCCAGTGTGTTCCTGTGACACCCCTGGGACCTCTTGCCAAGGACTGGGCCCCCATATGTCTAGCAAGGAGATTGAGCTGAGTGATGGGGAGGAAGATCAAAGTGGCCAGGCTCCCAGGCCAGGGAGGTGAAGTGCCTCCAGAAGTGGCCAGGGTACAAGGGCTCAGAGCCAACCTGGGATCTCCTATGGACTGACTGCTGTGTTTTCTCCCTGTGCCCAGGTCCCTATTCCCTGACATTCACTGCTGATGTTGTGGACAAACAACACGCCTTGGCCCCAAGGAGGTGCATGGCAATGGCAGCCTCTGTGGTCCTGCAGTCACTTGGCATTGTGGGGTCCCTGGCACTTGAGGAGGAGGAGGTGATGCGGAGTGCGGACTCAATGCCTTCAGATGGCAGCAACCCTGCCCTGGCAGACAGGTGGGGCAGTGGTGGCGCAGCAGCTACTGGGCCAAGTGTCACAGCTGCTGGTGGCCCCGGGGGGATTCTGGCCCCTTGCTGGGGTACAGGGCCCATGTCCAGCGCAGCCCATACTGCCCACCATTTCCTCCATGTGCAATTGAGCGGGAGTGACTGGAGAGCTGTCATGAGTGGCAGGATGCCTTTTACAAGGGGCAACAATGGATGGAGGGTCCAGCAGCATCTGTAATGGCGGCTGCTGGGCACCTGGAGGGGCTTCTTACCATAGCGAGGGATGTAGGTGAGGGACAGGGGCACATCAAGAGGCTGCTGGGGGACCTGTCTGAGTCTCTCGAGGCCCCCCTGTGCCCCCTGCCCCTCCTCCTGCTGAGCCTCCAGCAGGGTGGGTTGGCATGGGGATGCTCTCGACATCATGGGTTCCCTGTTGTACACTGAGGCCGGTGGTGAGCGGGGGCACTCTCACATCCACATTCTTGTCTGTCATCACTCTCTGGGTTGCCTGTGCACATTAAGTGCAGAGTGCCACTGTGGGATGTCCGTGGGGCTGACCAGTGACACCCCCCTCTTCACTGACAGATAGTCAGTGCTTGTAATGGAAGCTGGTCTCTTTAAGGGGTGTGTGCTCCTGTGCCCTGCCCCGCTCCGACCCCTGCCAGTGACAAATGCTTGGCTCAGCCTCCTCAACTCATGACTCCCATTAGTCCTGCCTGCCTAGCCTGTCACAACACACCTGCCTTGCAACAATGCTGGAGTGGAACGCTGCGGTGGGATCGCCACGGATGCTGTGGCAACGCTGTTGGGGCACCTTTTCCCCATTCAGCTGCCATGTGACTATCTCCGTAGGGAGGCAACTAGCTGCACGGCAACTGTGCCATAGCTTGCCACCACAGAGCAGTCGTAACACAGGATTGCTTTGCCCAAGCTGTAAATGTATATACAATGTAATAAAAAGTTTGAGGAACAAAATAAACACTTCCATTGCCACTTTTTTATATCTCAGAGTATTCTGCTTATAATAGAACTGTTTTTGTTCTCTCCATTTTATACTTTTCCCACATCAAGCTACTATGTAAAGCAGCATATTTTGTGTTATAGTTGAGTAATGAAATATTCTTGAGGACACCTTGGATTTTAAAAATCAGGTTTATGATGAACCAAAATAACATGTAAATTACATCCCAGGCTCTTAAGATGTAGTCATAGAGAGTATACTGAACTTGAATGATGCAGAAAAGATTTTCCCAGTGATATTGTACAGTTCATAACTCAGCAAAGAGAACGTAGATAGCTGCTCTAATAGATTCTCAGATACATTTATTGGCAGTTTCTTCCCCTTTTTACTCCAGAATTCCTGCTAGGAAGGAAAGAGGGTCCTTTATTATGGTAAAAAAGCATAAAGAAGAAAAAGTTAGGAAATAGATCAGAGTGACCATGTAGCAGTCAGTGAGGAACTGTAGCTCATCCCCAATCTATCTCTTGTGGCTTCACATCTGAAGAAAGCTTCTCTTCCTATGTCATGTCAGTATTTAAGTGGTTATGGCACTGCTTGGAGCTCTGCATTAAAAGTGAAAAACTGTCAGATTGATTGCTGGGTTTTATATAATTGTTGTGAGCAGATGCATGGCAATGAGTATATGTAACTGTGCCTAGGGCTAATTCCATTACATTTACACTCTGTTCACTGGAAAAGTTTGCGTGGTTGCCATTTTTCCTGTTCTGTTTGCTGTCCTCAATTTGACCTTGAAATCAGAAGTCTGATTTTGGTAGAGCAACATTGTGGTAGATTTTACAGACTAATCTTCAATGCATTTGTATGGAAATAATCCTGTTAATTTTCTTGGAATGAACATTCCAGCAAGTATACTTTGGAAGCTGCCTTAGTTTTCCTACAGTGCAATCCCTATGCAGTTGTTCTAGTCTAGGTCCATTGCTTTAGATTTTTAGATTGTTACTTGGAGGAAGCTGTTGGAATAACTTGTCAAAGCAGAGTATTTTATTCTCTTTGCTTTGTCACCTGTGTAGCCCAGTCCTATGTAAATATATTCATTCAAGAATAAGTCTCATTGTGTGCAATTGGATTGCAGCCTTAGTGCAAGTGGAGAGAAAGAGGACAAAATTTCCCACTAGCTACTACATGATATTTCTTCTACATGTTCATACTATCAGAAACTCCTGCACTTCTTCATATGAACTGGAATAGTTCTGTAATTAGATAAGGAAGTTGGAAATACTTCTATGACTGGATGTTTTGAAACCACTCATTGTAAAAGAAAAAAATACAGTTTTTAAATTTATAGTCTGAGGACCAGGTCATCAAGAGACTGTCCTTTTATTTAATGTATGCTTCTTTGAAGATTGCGACTAATACGTTGCCTAACAGATTAATATTTGAAATTGTATACTTAGGAAAATTCTGTTCAGTGTTATATATGTACAAGAGGGAACCCACAAGGGCTTGCAGGAAGCATCTCATTTTCCCCTCCCCTACTATTCTTTCCCTCTTTCCCTTTCTTGAAAGTCCCCATACACTCTGCCCTTTCCCTTATTCCTCCTCTCCTTAGAGTTGCCAGCTCCAGGATAGAAAATTCCTGGATATTGGGGGTGGACCCCTGGGAGGCAAGGTTTGGGAGGAAAGTTACCTCAGCAGGGTATAATGCCATAGAGTCCACCTTCCAAAGCAGCCATTTTCTCCAGGAGAATTGATCCGTGTTATATGGCAATCAGTTTGTAATTCCGGGTGATATCCAGCCCCACCTGGAAGTTGGCCACCCTAGTTCCCATGGAGGAAATGACTGGAGGGTGGAGTCTATGGTATTACACCCTTTTGAGGTCCCTCTCCTCCTCAGGCTCCACCCACTAATGCTCCAGGTGTTTCCTAACCTGGAAGTTGGTAGCCCTATCTCCTTCCCTCCTAACAGCCAACCTACTGTTATCCCTCTGTCTTAAGCTTTCCCTCTCCCCCCTGGCAGCATCTACTAGTAAAACTGTGGACCCATTGTATGGTACCAGCCACTGAGCCAGACCCACTTGCGTGGTAGGGAACCCTTAAGGACTTGTGTGGTGGCACTTCATTTTATCCTCTATCCCCCTCCCCACACTATTTCCTCTCTCACCTTCCCTTGCCTCAGTCTCTCCTTCTCAGCCATTCACCAACCTACCTTTTATTTACCTCCCATCTCCAGCTATATTTATTATTCGTTTACTTCATTTTTACCCCATCTTTCTCTAGAGCGGGGACCAAAGCAACTTACATTATTCTCCTCTTCTCCTTTTAATCTGCACAACAACCCTGTGACGTAGGTTAGGCTTAAAGTACGTGACTGGTGCAAAATTACCCAGTGAGCTTCCACAACAAGATGGAATTTGAACCTGGATCTGCAGACCCTACTCTGAGCTCTAACTGCGACACCACACTAGCATTCATAGGGTGGCTGCTGCTTAACAGTAGCAAGCAGCCAGGCCTACTTGAGTCATGCAAGTTGGGTAGTATCAAGTTACACTGAGGTTGCTGCCAGGCCTAGGGTTGCCAAACTCCAGGTGGGACCTGAAGATCTTCCAGAATTGCCACTAAACTACATATGACATAGATCTGTCACCCTGAAAAAGATCTGTCACACTCTGGAGTGTGGACTCTATGCCATTATATCCAGCTGTGGTCTCTCCCCTCCACAAAACCATTCTCAGACTCCACCAGAAAATCTCCTGGAATTCCCCAGCCTGGAGCTGACAACCCTAACTAGGCCTGGCCCCAATGAGTCCTCCCTCAAAAGCTAAAAATAGGCCTGGAAAGGGCCCTGTCCTCTCCCCCTGCCTTTTACTGACAGAACCAAGCCTGGAATACTATGGTTGCTTAGTAGTGGCTACGGAGGGAATCTGTTTCTTAAATCTACAGGCACTCCTTTATCATTTGGGGTTTTTTTAAAAAAAAACACCCAGTTTTTTTTTAAAAAAAAAATTCCACATTTTCCTGCAAACCTAAAGCATTTTTCAGGTTTTTAGAAAGATCTGTCTTGGCCGGATTTAAGTTTCCTCAGATTTGACCAACTTGGCTATTAGAATATACAAGTGGGGACCTGCAATACTCGCAGGGATATCCCTACCCCCCATTGATGTTGATTCATGGGGGAACTCGTGGGGGGATTCCCATATCCTTACCCCCCTGACTCGGGGGAATCCTATATCCTGCCCAGCACCAAGCCTGGCATGGCTACTAATGAGCCTAGGGTCTCCCGCTGCTGAGCCCAGCGCAGCTGCTGACATACTGCTAGAGTTCAGGCGCCCTCCCCTTCTTGCAAACAGCATTTAAAGGGGTCCTTTGAATGCTGTTTGCAAGAAGCGGGGGCCGCACATGCCCCCCCATGTAGAAGGGCACTCACGAGTGGTACCTTCAATACATCAATGATCCCCCTATGCTAGCCCAGTCCTGCTATATACCATTTAGGTCATGGTGAGTCTTTCAAAAGCATCCCCATGCATGAGGTCATGGTGAGCCTTTCAAAAGCATCTCCTGAGTTGAACCTCCTTCTGTGACAATGACCTCCTCAACAATTCTATTTTGCACATGATAGCATAAAATGATATCATTTTGTGAAATAATAGAAGAGCCTTCCAAATTGCCTCAGGTAGACTGTTCTACAATGTAGGAATTAGTGCAGAGAATATGCATGGATAAGACAGGCAGCTGCCAATTTTACCCATTTGTGGGGGGCAGCTTCGGAAGGCTTTGCTTAGATTAGTGGAGCTGTCACAGCAGAACATAGCAGGAGAGGTAATTATGCAGGTATGTGGGTCCAGTGCCATTTAAGGGTTTTGGGGTGTCTGCAGAATGGAGTGTCTGCAGAAAGAGAATGATATGCAGATGCTGCTTGGTGCCCAGTAGAAGCCAGGCTGCGACATTCTGTACCAGCTGTAGCTTTAAGGGCAGACACAGGTAGAGTGCATTACAGTAGTCCAGCCTTTAGGTAACCATAGCATGGATCTACATGGCCAGGTCAAGGTCTTATGTGCTCAGTGGACATAGTAGAATGGCTTTTTTGCAGCTGCATCTCCATCAATAAAGCAATAAAGCTGGACCAGACATCATCCCTAGGCTCTTAACCATGTCAGTGAGACTCAATTATGTTTCAAAAATGCAAACTATATAGGGTTAATAGCAGGTATGTGTAATGTTCCTGAACATTATCTCCTGTGGGTTTCTTTCAGTCTTTTATAGCACTCCTGCATTTGCACTTCAACTCGGTCTCTTGTGGAGGTATGAATAAAAATATTCTTAATGATTAACCCCTCCTTATTTTAAATTATGCATCAATGTAAAAGTAGTTAATGTGCTATTAAATTAGATTTTTCACCATGTTGGGGTTGTTTTCACTCATCTCTCACAGGTGAATTACCACATGATTTAAGGTGAGTTGCAAGAGCTCGTGTGAGAGCCAGCATGGTGTAGTGATTGAATTGCTGGACTGGGATCTGGGAAACTCAGGTTTGAATCCCCATTCTACCATGGAAGCATGCTGGGTAACCTTGGGCCAGTCACACATTTTCAGCCTAACCTACCTCATAGGGCTGTTGCGAGGATAAAATAGAGGAGTGGAGACTGATGTAAGCCACTGGGGATAAAGGTGAGATATAATTAAATTAAATTAAATTAAATTAAATTAAAGCACCAGAGCTGCTGTGAGTCCTCATCCTTAGAGATGAAAGTGCTGGTGGTGCAGAGATCCTCTATGAATTTCCTTTCACACTATTTGCCTGGGTTGGATTCAGACTAAATTTTTAATTCACACAAGACACTTCTGTCTGCGGAACAAAATGTTCCTGCCTTCCCTCTCCAGTAGCTCTCTGCTGATCTCACCAAAATGCTGCTCCTGGGGGACAGGGGACCCTGAGGAATGGCATGTGACAAACCAGGGATCTGCATCAGGAAGGGGGAATTGGTGAAAATTGGCAGACAATTTAAACTGGATTCAACCCCATGGGAACAGGTGGAGAAACTATGCCATTCTTGATTCATCCGCTTTCCCATTCCATTTCCTCCTGTTGATGATAACCGCCAATAAAATTCAGTTCCCAATCTGATATTTAGGTGAAAAAAGGCTAATACTAATCTCCCTCACTAGTTGAATCATTTTAAACCTATTTTCTGAAGGATGGTTTTGTCAGCACCCATTTCCCCAATGTATATTGGGACATAAATACAAGATCATTTATCAATTATTAACATTGACTTCAGTGGATTTAGAAGGGCGTAACTCTGCTTAGAATGGGACTGTAAATCACTCCTTTCTAATCTGCAGCCACCCTGTAATCGAGATTATTAAAAAAAAAAAAAACACCTTTCCAGTGCACGTTTGTGAGTGATACAGGAATTTCTATCTACTTTTAAAGAAGGGAGATGGCCAGAAGAGGAGAGAATGAGATGAGCAGAGGAAAGGAAAGGAGAAGACATGAAGAAAGAAGAACAGATGAAGATGAATATGCACTAAGAGAGAAATGGGCAAAAGAGAAATGGAAAAAGACAGGAATTCTGGAGGGAGGGAAGGAGGGAGAAGGAAAAGACAAAAATAGTTGAAAAGAAAAGTTAAAAAGAGAGAGGCGTGGACATAGTAAGAAGAATGGAAGGAGAAACATGGACAGTGAGAAGAAAAAGATGGGCAGAGAAAGAAAAACCATCGACAAAAGGAAGAGATAAAGAGAAAGAGAAGGAGGAAAAGAGAAAATGAAGAAATAAAAAAGAAAAAAGGGCAGAGGGCAGAGGGCGGAAGAAAGAGATAGGGAGAAAGAGAAGGAGACAGGCAGAATAAAAATGGATCATGAATTGTGTTAAATACTGGGTTCTAGACGCATTGCAGTGATCAGCTCAGGTTTATTCAGTGATTTCAGCAAACTGCAAAACAAGCTAGCAGGGCTGGAGCCCTGCTTATAAGCATGCAAAACACCACGCCCAACACACACACACTCCCTGTGATAGGATATTTACATTACATTGCTCATCTATTGGTTAGTTCCTGGATCCAGGCGAGCTATTGTTCTAGAGAAGCCCGTTCTAGGTGCAGCAAGACAAAAGGCTTAGGCTCAATACATAACAAATTGTACTCCATTGATTAAGACCACAGTACTGTTGATGTGAAATGTTAATTTTAATTAGGTGGCAACTCCCCAGCCCTTTCAATGAAAACCTTAGATTTTAAAGAAAATAATAAAGACAAAGTTGTTTTGGGGTTTCATGCAACTCATTGTAGGAGAATGCACAGAGTAATTTATAGGAGGAAATAGGGATGCCAGTCCCCAGGTGGGGTGGGGGATCCCTCAATTTCATGCAGCAGGCGGGGAAAGCTGTGCCCTTAAGAGCGACCACCGGTGGCTTAAAAGGGCATTCAAGAGTGGTACCTTCAGCACTTTTTCAATCATTCCCCTTTCTGATAGCCCAGTCCTGCTGTATACCACCTAGGTCATGGTGAGTCTTTCAGAAGCATCCCCAAGAGCCTTTGGGAAACATGCAAATAGGGGATCATTGGAGATATATTAAATGTACCACTCTTAAGTGCCCTTCTACATGGGGGGGCATGCCTGAACTCCAGCAGTGTTCAGCACTTGGAGTTCAGGCATGCGCAGCCCCTGCTTCTTGCAAACAGCATTCAAAGGGTCCCTTTAAATGCTGTTTGCAAAGGGGGGGGCTGAACTCCAGCAGTGAATTTGCCGCTTGGACAGGCATGTGGGGTGCTGGTTCCCAACGTGATGATGTCACTTCTGTGTGACATCATCATGTTGGGGATGTCCTCTTCCCCCCTAGGAATGCTCCCCAAAGTCCCCTACCGGCAACGATGAAGGACCTGGCATCCGTAGGAGAAAAACATTTTAACGTTAATATTCCTGTGGTGTTGAGATACAGTTAAACAATGATCTAGAAAAGTATCTGCTAAAATACTTAGAAAACAACTATTTCTCTTTGTTGATCTTGCATCAGATTTCAGTATAACGTATTTATTATCTTTCCCTTCTTGAAATCTCAAAGAGCCTTTGATTGGAACATAAGGTTAGATGTCTTGTGTCAAAATCTGTGACATTATCAGGAGAACCTGAGCACCCTGTTCATCTGCCTGGATTACCCTAAACCAGTTATTTGTCCTTTAAAACTGTGTAAACTGGACAAAGATATCCAGTATGAGACAGTTCTCTATGGATCTTATTGCTTGGCCACCGTGACACCTGCATTTGCATTTGTTGGCCTCTGTCTCTTTTTCTTCTGGTGCACTGCTCAGTTAGCTTAGATGCTTAGTGGAATCACAACAGCGGATGTTTCTTTTGCATGACTGTATTAAAAAACAGATTTAATGAAGCATATAATACAAAATGCCAGCGCCAGTATTATAAAGAAGAGCATAGATTCTGTGTTATGTATGAAAGAGTTTCACTGATAATTGAGCTTGACCCAAATGTCTACTTTAATATTTCATTTATTCCGAAGTAGTCATTTCCTTTTAACTCTGTGATTTTAAAATTGTGACTAAACTGCTATTTAACCTTGCTACAAGAATGTGGCAGCAGGCTAGTCCAGGCAGGTCAACACTCACTTGGCTAGCTGGCACTTCTAATCAGCTTGCTTTAACCTGCAGCAAATTAAGGCTTTTATGAATTCTAGCACATAAGTGATTAAAAATGCACCAATGAGGATAAAAATAAATAGAATATTTCTAGCATGCTTGCTACAGAGAATGAAATATCACCTTTACTGTTCATTATTAGCATTTGCATATGGATATATTGGCCACTATAGTCACTTAGAAGGTAGAACTTTATATTTTAAATACAGGAACTTAATCAAATATTTTAAATTGACTTTAGTAAATTATAGAAAAACTAGTTTAGGACAGAAAACACATTTCTATATCTTCAGTTTTGACAATTCATGTATTTTTATCCTGCAAGGACATGTTTGCACAGCTGTGTATTAATTAAGGAGACCATGGCTCCACTGGAAAAAAGCGAGAGCCAACTAGAAACAATTCCCAATGCATCTTTCTTCTTTTGCATGCAAACACTAGCTAGCCTTGATATTTTTTTTCTTTTGTCAGAGTTCATCAACAGGTTAGGGATTCTGTTGGTTTGCTGTCCACCAACATACTCCCTGGACACAGCAGTTTTGGGTCTGGTGCTGAATGTTTCCAGGTTTTTAGTTATGGGGGACTTCAGTATCTATCTCTTATCTCCTATCTGGTTCAGTTTAGAATTTCATAGCCACCATTGCATCTTTGGGGTTATCCTGTGTTGTGATGGGCCCTTCACATTTTAAAGGAAACCCACTAGATTTAGTTGAGCTTGGAC
Organism: Gekko japonicus; assembly: GCF_001447785.1. Classification (NCBI taxonomy): domain Eukaryota; kingdom Metazoa; phylum Chordata; class Lepidosauria; order Squamata; family Gekkonidae; genus Gekko; species Gekko japonicus. Next base: position 629,104 of record NW_015172033.1, on the reverse strand, counting down.
TAGCTGCCTGCCTGAAAGGTAGGGAGAGAAGGACAACATAGACACAGTGAAATATGGACGATCCATACACTTGATTGATTACTGGTTCCTCAGGTCTTGGTGAAGCATAGGCTGGAAACAATGGATGCAACTGACAGCCTGACTGATGACAGCAAGCCCCCTAACCTGCCAGTTGAGGATAACCAAAGAAAGAATTTTTTGGGGGGGGGGCTGGAAGCTGGTGTTCCTGCCCGTTACCAGCTTCTTGGGGGCATGGTAAATATGTCAGCCCCAAAAGTGACTGTCATGCACCTTCCCCAGAGCCCTTTAGGGGGACAACCACTCTTTTAGGGCCATGCAGGCAACCCAGCCCTGCGCATTCCTTCTTCAGTCCCTCCATTATGCTGCTGCTGGGTGCAGGTTGCTGGTGAATGACCAGGGCTGCCATATTCCTGTTTAGCGAAGTGCATGATATCACTTCCAGGGGACATCTGTGGGACATCACTAGGGCCACCAACCTCCAGGTGGAGCCTGGAGATCTCCTGGATTACAGCTAATCCCCAAACTACAGAATTCGGTTCCCCTGGAGAAATTGCTGCTTTGGAGAGTGGACTTTATTGCATTATATACGGCTAAGGTCCCTCCATAGGATCCAACACCGAATTTCCAGGAATTTCCCAACCTAGTGTTGGCAACCCTAGACACCATGCCTTTTTAGGAATCACTGGAAACTATTTTTTTTTGGGGGGGGCAGTTTCTAACTATTCCTAGAAAGACATGATATCTCTTCTGGGTTTTCCCCAGAAGTGACATCACACCATTGATGACAGCGCCCCATGTCCCTGCCAAGCTCCTTCCTAGGAACAACACTGTTAGGTTTTAATGGTGGAGGGCCCTAAATGCCCAGTGTGCCTGCAGCCCCTTCTTTTTGAACATGCACTGCAGACCAAATTGGGCTCATTGATCCTCAGGTCTGCTGGCCCTCCTCACCCCCTCCATGCTGTGCAACTTTGTAAAAGTGTCACAATCATCAGGTTCTGCAATCTGATTTCTCAAAGATAGGCTCCCTGAAGAGAACTTGGAAGCTTGTTAATCCTGGACTAAACACATTAATTGTAATAATTGTTCTGGACCTTCCTAGCCAGTTAACACTGATGCATTATTATGGTGATGACTATGATGGTCCCATCTCCACTTATTTTGGTAAAAACAGTTGCTGCCCTGTGCCAGAAACTTCCTGCCTCTTACTATTTCTTAATTTATTTATGAAAACATTTATACTCTGCTCTTCCTTGTGATTCAAGAAATAGCTCTTACTATCCATTGTACTATTATATTGGTGGATTTTAAAAGGAATGTCAACTAGTAAGAGAAAATGATTGCCCCTCTTACAAAAGAATGAACTAAATACAGGCTCTATATAGAAAAAGGTATGTTGGTAGAACAAATGGCATGATTTGGGGCATAAAATGTACCATTTAATAGGAGGAAACCATGGGATCATCTCAAGTATTACAGCAATGTTGTTATTCTTTTACCTTTCTTGTCTTTTAATTTTTGTTCACTGAAGTCCACAACAGTATGTGTTCATGAAAAATCTGGCAATCAGACATGTGATGCAGCAATTTATGTCTCGTTTTCAGATTACTCTAGCAGCATCTGGGATCTCTTATCCTTGCCACCGACTTACAGTTGGAAGAAGATCCTCACCAACACAAACCAGAGAACAGTCAGAAGAGGTAAAAAAACAAAGCATTAAATCTATCTGATTATTCAGACATAGATGGAAGCTGAATTTGTTCTCCAAATTAGAGCATATAACACTGAGTTTTTCATACAGTAACATAATCCATGCTACTTGAATATGTTGATTGAAGAGAGAAAAAGTAAAATTAAAACAAAGCTCTTATAATGCAGCTAGTTGAAAATCGTTAGCTAAACTATAAAATCTTCTTCGTGGTCTCTGTGCATCACACCCTTGGGATACTCTGCGCCTGCGCTGAACCTTCTCGGTACCGATAGCTAGCAAAAGGGATTTTCGCGCCTCTCCCAGGTCACGCGCCAGCTCCACTGCGCATGACCAAGGAGGGGCACGCAGATCCCGCCAGTTCTCTTCTGACCGCCGCGCTGGTAGGACGCCTTCTGCTTCGGTCTGTTAAGTACAAACTTTTGCTAAACTTGCGTTTAGTTACTTTCTTTTTCTTTATTTTTGTAGTTAGCATTTTTCTCCGGGTGTTTGTTTTGTGTTTTTCTTGTTTCCCCTCCGCTGGCCTATGGCCCCGCGGTGGGGTTGTTTCAAACGGTGCAAGACTTGCGGCCTTAAAATATCCCCCACCGACGGGCACTCACTTTGCCTCGACGCAAGAACCTCACCCGATCGGTTCGGATCTCGACATCGACCTTACTCAACAGACAAATCAGTCGCAATCTGATATGTCGAGCCGTCAATCCTCTCATGCCTCCCCAGAACGTGGAGTCGAGGATCGGCACCGACCAACTTCTCCTCCCCTGACTTGGGATGAGAGGCAATGGCATTATTTGTACGGGAATCGATACCCATACCCTTGGGCACTCCCGATACCACCCCCACCTGAATGGGATCGTCAGTCGGTGTCATCCCGCATTTCGCGCTTTCAAGATCGACCATCGGTATCGAAGCAGTCGATACCGACGCATCCACCAGACCCGGTTGTGCCCCCGATTAACACACCGGCACCGTCTCAACCTGAATTACTCGAATCATCTCCAGAACCATCCAATGTATCCTCCGATTCAGATGGCTTTTCTGAACATATCGAGGATGTAGATGCACAGCCCACCTCGCAAGATGTGGAAGCGGATTTACCTATTTCTCCATCAGAGGATGTTAAGTCTTATGGAGATTTTATTCAACGCATGGCATTAGATCTATCTATGACTCCTACTCTCGTTGCCAGTTTTGTGGATGATAACGTTTTTGACATTATGCACTCTAACACTTCGCCCTCCGTGGCTCTACCAATGACAAAAGTTCTCTTGCAAACTACCAAGGACTTTTGGACTCGTCCAGCCTCCATTAATGTCTCTAATAAGCGTCTGGATCACATGTACAAGGTCCAGGAATCAGGGGCTGAGTTTTTATACACACATCCTAAGCCCAATTCTTTGGTCGTTTCCTCGTCCACGAAAGGAAAAGCGAGCCACTCTACTCCATCAGACAAAGAAGGAAAAAAGTTGGATTCGGTTGGTAGAAAATTCTACACTGTCGGTGCAATGGGCATTAAAACGGCGAACTATGCCGCCTGCATGGGCCGTTATCAATTCAATTTATGGAAGCGTTTGAATGATTTCCTCCCGCACGTGCCCAAAGAGTGCCAACCTCAGATTAAAAGGATTCAGAATGAAGGGATGGTCTTGGCTAGACACCAAATTAGTGCTGCCAAGCATTCCCTGGAATCCGCTAGTAAGACTCTAGCAACCTCTGTAGCGTTACGCAGACATGCCTGGCTCCGCTCTTCATCATTGCCATATGACACCAGATCCTCGGTGGAAGACCTTCCCTTTGAAGGTTCTGGATTGTTTAGCTCCACCACTGACACGGTTCTGCAGGAAATGGATAAGAGTATCAAGACGTCCAAGAGTTTGGGGATCTCCCCCACGACCAAATACTCGAAATCCAAGCAGTGGCCTAGGCAACCTTGGTCGACCAGGCAACCGTACAACAAATCACCTACGGATCAATGGCAAAGACCTCCCTCTCAGTCACGGTCTTTTCCCCCGAAAAATAAGGGACAATCGTCCGGTGCCTATAAGTCGAAATTCCCTAAGAATCCCAAACAGGGACTTTGACTTCAACCTTACTGCTCAGACTCGCCTTGCACCCTTCCTGCACGCATGGCTCGCCATTTCTACGGACAAATGGGTGCACTCTATAATAAGAGATGGCTATCTCATAGAGTTTTCTCTGACTCCCAAAATCTCCCGTTTTATCAGAACCCCGGCGTCTCCTGCCCTGCTACAGGAGGTACAATCGCTGACACAAAAAAACGCTATAGAGAAAGTCCCGATGGCGGATTGTTGCCGCGGGATTTATTCCAAATATTTCACGGTCCCCAAGAAGGACGGAGGACTTCGTCCAATCATGGACCTTCGTTTTCTCAATCGGTTCATCATTTACAGAAAGTTTCGCATGACCACGTTGCAAAGCATTTTACCACTCCTGTCTCCAGGGACTTGGATGGTCACTTTAGATCTCAAAGACGCTTATTTTCACGTCTCCATCCATCCTCGTCACAGAAAGTTCCTCAGATTCGCAGTCGGGGAGGACCATTACCAATTCAAAGCCCTTCCATTCGGGCTCTCTACCGCCCCCAGGGTTTTTACGAAGGTAATGGTGGTTGTCGTCGCTCATCTTCGCCTTCAGGGCATTCAGATCTTTCCGTATATAGACGACTGGTTGATGGTGGCAGATTCAAGAGAATGTCTCCTTCAGCACATCACCATCACATTGTCGGTCCTATCCTCCCTTGGAATTCTGGTGAATTTACAGAAATCCATGCTGCAACCTGCAACTCGCGTGCAGTTCATAGGAGCTGTCATAGACTCCCTAGCCACTCGGGCGTACCTTCCTCGCCAACGGGCAGATACCATTCGTCTGGAAATTCAACGTTTGTTCCAGTCCAACGTGACATCAGCGGTCCACATTCAGCGGATCTTGGGTCTCATGGCAGCCACCACTTCCGTGATCGAATATGCACGCCTTCGCATGCGCCCGTTGCAGCTGTGGTTTCTAAAGAAATTTCGCCCTTCCATCCATCCTCCGAGCCTTCAACTGGTAGTGCCTCCGCAGGTCCTCGTCTCCCTGCAGTGGTGGCTCGTGGACACCAATCTGTTGGCGGGTGCACCGTTCCAACCGATCGTTCCCGTAATGTCCATCACCACAGATGCCTCCCTGTGGGGTTGGGGTGCTCATACAGACGACACTTGTGTGGGTGCTCCATGGCAACCCCTTTGGAAGAGTCATCATATCAACTATCTGGAACTGCTGGCCGTAAAATTTGCCCTCAGATCCTTACTCAGACAGGTTGTAGGAAAAGCTGTGTTGATTTTTACGGACAACACAACTGCGATGGCTTATATCAATCGCCAGGGCGGGACCGTGTCCAGGTCCCTTTGCAGGCTAGCTATGGACATATGGGAAGAGTGCCTTCATTGGAACATCACTCTCCAAGCTGCCCATCTGCCAGGAACTTTGAACCAACAAGCGGATTTCCTGAGCAGAGGGGGAGCATCGGACCACGAATGGGAGTTGAACTCAAAGTATCTCCTTCCTCTTTTTCAACATCTGGGACATCCCCACATCGATGTTTTTGCAACTCGATTGAACAAGAAGTGTCCCAGGTTTTGCTCCAGAGCGGGGTTGGACCCTCTGTCAATGGGGGACGGTCTGTTGATGTCGTGGGCTCACGACTTTCTATACCTATTTCCTCCGATTCCGCTGCTCCACAGGGTGCTTGTGAAAATACAACAGGACAAGCCCCATTGTCTCCTGGTAGCCCCCTGGTGGCCTCGGCAGGTGTGGTTTCCGACACTGCTGCGGTTAGCCAAGGGATCCTTCGTACACTTCCCGCAGGAGTTGGATCTCCTCCAAGCTCAGGAAGGCCAGGTCCTTCACTACGATCCTCTGAGTCTCAAGTTGACTCTATGGGAAATACGCTTTCAGTGATGGATGACCGTATCAATGAGGTCCTGTTGAATTGTCGTAAACTGTCTACTAGGACGTCTTACGCAAAGAAGTGGGATTTATTCCTACAGTACTTGAGTTCTTCCAATTTACCTCCTCCGCCAGTGGATTTGAGGTCTATTTTTGCGTTTATTTTGTCCAGAATGGACTTGGGACTCAGTTTTTCTTCAGTTAAGGTGTATTTAGCTGCGGTGTCAGCTTTTCATCCATCTATTGATGGGTTTTCAGTTTTCTCGCATCCTCAGACGAAACAGTTTTGTAAAGGTCTTATTCGCCTGTACCCTCCCCGTCGTTCTCCGACTCCGGCCTGGGATTTGGCTTTAGTTTTGCGGTTTTTGATGGGAAAACCCTTCGAACCACTGGCCACTTGCTCTCTAAAGTTGTTATCGCTCAAGACTGCGTTTCTGGTGGCCATTACTTCTGCTCGTCGAGTCAGTGAGTTGTCTGCTTTAAGGTGTGATCCACCATACTTGATTTTTTCCCCTCATGGGGTGTCGTTGTCTTTGGACATCTCCTTCTTACCGAAAGTCGTTTCGGAGTTTCATCTACGTTCAGATATAGTTTTGCCGTCATTTTTCCCGTCTCCTGCCAATGAAGAGGAACGGAAATTGCACTCTCTGGATGTTAAGAGGGCGTTGCTGTTCTATTTGGGCAGGACCAAGTCTTTTCGTCAGTCTCCAGCCTTGTTTGTTGCTCACAGTATGCCCTCCCTAGGGAAGAAGATCTCTTCCCAGACGCTGTCCAGGTGGATTGTGGACGTAATCAAGCTATGTTACGCTTTGGCTAAGAGACCCCTTCCAGGTCAACTTCGCGCCCACTCTACAAGGGCGGTGGCGGCTTCCACAGCTTTCCTGAGAGGGATGCCGTTGGAGGACATCTGCAACGCTGCGACTTGGGCTACTCCGCTTACCTTCGTGAAGCATTATGCCCTTGATGTCCGGTCTACTCGTCGTGTGGCGTTGGGTCGGTCTATCTTGCAGACGGCGCAGGTGTAGGGCCTCGGCCCCTCCTCCAGGTAAGAGTTATTGCTTGCTATTCTCCCAAGGGTGTGATGCACAGAGACCACGAAGAAGATAGACAGGTTGCTTACCTGTAACTGGTGATCTTCGAGTGGTCATCTGTGCATTCACACCACCCGCCCTCCTTCCCCTCTGCTCTCGGCCCTTCATCTTGTTTCTTTGAAGGCTGTTGGGCGGCGGTCAGAAGGAACTGGCGGGATCTGCGTGCCCCTCCTTGGTCATGCGCAGTGGAGCCGGCGCGTGACCTGGGAGAGGCGCGAAAATCCCTTTTGCTAGCTATCGGTACCGAGAAGGTTCAGCGCAGGCGCAGAGTATCCCAAGGGTGTGAATGCACAGATGACCACTCGAAGATCACCAGTTACAGGTAAGCAACCTGTCTTTATGTGTTATTATTGAGCAACTGTTGCTAGAGGTGAGGCTGACATGAATAATTTTTGAATAGTCTCAGTGAATTAGTTAGATTAAGTTGTTAGATACAAATTCTTGTCTTAGATTGTGCCACATGCCTCAGTTGCTGAAATTGAGAGAAAATGATGTCTTAAATCAGACATACCTTCCTTTTTTCCATCAGAAATGAATCCAGCCTTTGAAACTTTAATCACACATAAAACAAAGAAAAGCAAGAACTCTCTTGGCATTATCATTTTATTGAAGTAAATACATTTTTCTACATTATTCAAACCACAGTATTTGTGAAATTGCTTCAGAGGTACTGGGCTTAAGATTGGTTCATTTTTATACTTGAATATTGGAAGCTACTGATACTGAAATATGCATTTGTTTATTATTAAAATTATTTTTTTAATAAACTAGCAATGCACAGATGTACACATGGTTAGTGACAGTGACGGAGATGACTTTGAAGATGCTACAGAGTTTGGAGTAGATGATGGAGAGATGTTTGGTATGGCATCATCGGCACTGAGGAAATCTCCAATGAGTAAGCAGTGTAATCCCTTATACCATCAATAGTGTAACGTTAAATATAGCTATAATAATAAGGGATACTTCTACTGTGTTGTTTTTTCTAAAACTCTTTCTAAGGATATAGTGGTTTGGAGCCAATGATTCTTTTCTGCAAAGCTGAATCCATTGGCTGCTTTCTGTTCAGTCGATGGACAAAGCTTTCATGGAAGGGAGGCTTGGGATCTAATCCAAGTGTAGTTTTTTTGTGTTTGCTTTCACTGGAAATGTCATCTTCCAAAAATAAGAAAAAAGGGACATGAGAATGCCACCATGTATAAATGTATACTGAATACAACTGCTCAAGTCCTCAGAAATGAGCTTACATTTAGAGTCAGTTATGTGGGCAAATATCCTGGGAGAAATAATAAAAATTTTGAAGCTAAGAAGGGTGATCATAGTAGAAATAATCAATAGTATCAAACATATTTTAAAATTGGCACTTGCTAAAATGTTCATGGTTGATACATGAAGATTTCAAATTTGATAGTAGTGGCATTATTGGGCCCAGGAAGACGTTTTTCTCTTGAGTGGTGGAGATGGCCACAATTTAGAGATGGAATATTAAATTACAGAAAACAATCTACTGAAGAAGTTAGTTATGTTTGCGTTTCATGCTCATGGATCCACTCAGTCCGGTATTTAAGTTTATTGTCTTCTCCAGCTCACTGTTTATAGCAAGAAAAGCTGTGGAAGATAATGGCATGCATTACTGGTATCAGCCTCAAGATGATGATTTGCTATGTTTATTCCTTGTCCTTCAAGTTCTGCTTTCAGCACTAGCATCAGTTTTTAAGTAGGTCTTCTATAAGTAATCTTGGCATCTTATAATCTATGTTTCCTGTCTCCCTCTCAATTTGTCTATACACTGTTCTCACACAGGACATTAGTATTATAGCAGCACAATATTATTGTGTGAAAACTGAACACAAAATAAAGGCTGGAAATGGTTCAGATAGAATGTCATAGAAAAGTGATTGAAACAAAGCCTAGGAGTGTGGTTAAACCTTGAAGCCAAAGTGCAAATATATCAGTAAATTTTCATATTCTGAATATGTTTGACATAGGAAAGGTTCCTTTGCAAAAGTGACAGAATAATATGTACAAAAAGGAAACAGTCCTCTGCTACCAACCAAAGAGAGAGAGAGAATCTGTGTGCTAACTAGGGTTGCCAGTAGGCTTGCCAAGTCCCCCCGGGGGGGCGGGGAAACCCCCGCCCCAGAGGCCCATTCCCCGCCGGCGGATCGGGCCCCGGGAAGAACCCCACCCCCAAAGCACACGATGTGCACGTCACCTGGAAGTGACGCGACCACGCTGGGCACGCTGGGGGCGGGGCCACGGTCATCCAAGGGAAAACTCTATGGTTTTCCTTCGGATGGTCGTGGCCCCACCCCCAGCGTGCCCGGCGTGGTCGCGTCACTTCCGGGTGACATGGTTGCGGCATGTGCGTGCTTTGCGAACGCACACACACTCCCAGAGCAGCGCTGGAGTCCCCCGCTACAGCGCCGCTCGGACTTGGGAACCCTAGTTGCCAGCTCTGGTTTGGGAAATTCCTGGAGTTATGGTAGTGGAGCCTGGGGACCGTGGGGATTGGGAAGAGGGGGGGTCTCAGCAGGATATAATGCCATAGAGTTCACCCTCCAAAGCAGCCATTTTCTCCAGGAGAAATCTCTGTCATCTGGAGATAAGTTGCAATTCCAGGAGATCACCAACCCCCACCCCAACCCAGAAGTTGGCAACCCAACTGTTCTTTGTTCCATTACCTTTCAGTATGAAGTCTTCAGTCCTCTCCTTACTAGAATACAGGAGGTGTGGATTTATGGAAAGGTCTACTCATGACCTCACCATGAATGTAATGCGTAGTGAAAGACGGGGCCTGCCAGAAATGATGTCAATTTGTAATCTTCCCGGGGAGGGTTTTGTAACCTGCATGGGTAGGGCTTCCTGCAAAATGTTATGGAGTTTGCAGATTGCGGCTAATACAATTGTGAAGAATCCTCCTGAGCAACAAAATTCAGTGTTAGGTTTTCATTCTAGAAGAATATAAAAAGTAGACAAAAAATACCTGAGTTAGAAGGCATGTATGATAGTCGGAGGACTGGTGTTGGTGTTCCTCTGAAAACCATATTGCTTCAATAGATTAGATCTCAAAAATCTCTCAAACTCTGCTCCTCCAGACCAGAATCTTAATTCCAGCTCTCTATCCAGTGGGTTTCTTGGTTGAATTATTTGTTTTACTTCTTTTTTCTGTTACAGTTTATATTTACAGAAGAATGCTGAAATCTAATCAGCTACTTACATTTTTTGCAAATTGTAATTTACAGTCTTCTAATTATATTGGTAAAATAATAGTAATTGGAATATGGAAACTAATATTACCTTCTTTATCTTCCTAGAACTATCTGCAGATTTCATTTGTCCACAGAACAGTCTTATCATCACTGATCTCCAGTAAAGCCTGTTCTCTTTGTTAAGGGTTCCTAATAAGTTCTTAGAATAGATCAGAAGTAGAATTAAGGAAGTAATAAAAAGGAATGCTTTAAAATTGTGTGTCAGTACATTCTAATATTTTCCTCTCCTTTTTTTAGTGCCAGACAACACTGAAAATGAAGGCGATGCCTTATTACAGTTCACTGCAGAATTTTCTTCAAGGTTAGGTTTGCGACTATCTATATGCATGAAGTCTTAAATGTAGAAATAACATACAAATTATATTTTATGAAGTATTTGGAAAAAATATAATGATAGAAAAATAAAATACTAAGCTGTTTACTGAATGATAGTTCTTTGCAAAATCAACTTCCCTGGGAAAGTAATTGATGGACAGTCTAAAGCAAAAAGCTCTTACTGGAATTGTGCAGACATTTATTTCACAGTTGCCACATTACAGTGAAGGCTTCCAATGTATTTTTTTCATCATGTACAAATAGTATCCATCAGTGAGAAGCATTGTCTGTAACTAACTCTGTGTAGAAGTGTGACATGAATGGGCTGACTGAATGCATCTTCAGAAAGAGAGGGGATATAGGGAACAGTAATATTAGGTGTACCCAACTCTTTGTGTAAAAAGTTCAGGCTACAAATTATATGCTTCTTCAGTTGGGTTTCAAATTGCCATGGTTCTGAGGTGAGGTTGATGAGTAGCCAGTTATATGCTTATTTATTATTTTATTTATTTATTATTCTACTTATACCCCGTCCTCCCTGCATTTGCAGGCTCAGGGTGGCTTACATTCATTAAAACATTTTACAAATATATAAATAGCAATTAAAATCCACTAAAATCCTCGTAAAACAATTCAAAATCAGTAATAGTAATAATAATAATAATAAGTGCTGTTGATGTTTCGCTAATTATACAAGGTGGTGTACTTTTACATTTTCCAGTTTCTCGATGTTCTTTGCAGAAGCCGGCCATCAAGCCAAGAGTTGGTGGTGATAGTGGGGGCGGCTCCTAGTTGAAGGCCTGGTGGAAGAGCTCCGTCTTGCAGGCCCTGCAGAACTTTGAAAGGTCCCGCAGGGCCCTGATCTCCTCTGGGAGCTCATTCACCAGTATGGAGCCGCCACTGAAAAGGCCCTGGCCCTGGTGATTGTGAGCCTGGCTTCCTTAGGACCAGGGAGGGTCAAACGATTCTGAGACCCTGACTGTAGTGCTCTCTGGGGTATATATGGGGAAAGGCAGTCCCTCAGGTATGCCGGACCCTCGCCATATTGGGCTTTATAGGTAAGTACCAGCACCTTGAAGTGAATTCGGTATGCTATTGGCAGCCAGTGCAGTGTCCTCAGCACAGGCTGGATGTGCTCCCATCTCGGGAGGCCCATCAAAAGACTGGCTGCTGCGTTCTGCACTAGCTGCAGCTTACAAACTTGCAAAATGGGTAGCCCCATGTAGAGAGCGTTACAGTAGTCCAGTCTCGAGGTGACCATCGCATGGATCACTGTGGCCAGGTCATTGCAGTCCAGGAAGGGGGCCAACTGCAGTCCAGGAAGGGGGCCAATGATAGAAGGCTGACCTGGCAGTGGCTGCTACCTGTGCCTCCATTGTCAAGAAGGCATCCAGGCACACTCCCAAACTCCCAACCTCCAGTGCCGGCACCATTGAATAACATTGGGGAGAGCACTGCCCATTGAGGCACCCCACACACCAGTGGGTGCCTCTTGGACTGCTGCTTCCCTAACGCCACCCTTTGTCCCCGACCATGAAGAAAGTAAGCAAGCCATTGCAAGGCAAGCCCCTGAATTCCCATATCAGCGAGGCGGTGGATCAGTAACTGATGGTTGACCATGTTAAATGCAGCCAACAGGTCCAAGTACCGTCGATCCGCCCCAATCCAGATGCCTCTGGAGGTCATCTGTAAGAGCGACCAGTGCCGTCCCGGGCGAAAGCCGGACTGGAAGGGATCTAACATGGAAGTGTCATCCATAAAGCCCTGCAACTGTATCGCCACTGCCCTCTCAATTTGCCCAGATAGGGCAAATTGGAAACCGTCCAATAATTAGCCAATTTGGCCGGGTCCAGAGATGGTTTTTTTAAAGAGAGGGCAGACCATCACCTACTTGAGTGCCCCTGGGAACAGCCCCTCAGAGAGGGACTTGTTGATAATATCCCTAAGGCCACCTTGAAACCCCTCGTGGCCAGCTTTAATAAGCCAGGAAGGGCAGGAGTCCAGGAGGCACGTGGTTGGATGTACAGCCGTGAGCAATCTGTCAACTTCCTCTAGACTGAGTGGGCTGAATTGATCCAGGGTTGAAGTCGAAGATGTGCATGGAGCCTCGAGCTCACTCACTGTTTCAACTGTGGCGGGGAGGTCGCAGCGGAGCGCCAAGGCTTTGTCTGCGAAATAGCTTGCAAATGCCTCACAGCCTATATCCAATTTCCTAACGTTTGGCTTGCCCTCTGGTAAAACAATTATAGACCAAATTGTTCTAAACAATTGGACTGGGCGTGAGCTCGCAATCATAGCCGTGAAGTACTCTCTCTTCACGGCTTTGACTGCCATCTCATAGGATCTCATAAACGTCCTATAAGATGTTCTTGTAGCTTCGTCTCGAGTTCAACGCCACCGTCTCTCTAGCTGTCTTAGCTCTTGCTTCATTTTAGCTCCAAGGGCGAGCTAAAATGCACTTGTCGCTAAACAGTTGGGGTGGGACATTCAGGCAGGCTCTCAAGGCATGGTGGTCCGACCATGGGAATGCCAAGGCAGTGACCCGGTCCACTGTTACCCCCACCGCAAAGATCAGATCAAGCAAATGCCCAGCTCGGTGAGTGGGGGTTGTTACATATTGGAAGAGTCCCAGTGACGCCATGGACGACACTAGGTCCACTGCCTGAGTAGAGGTCGCATCATCAGCATCGACATTGAAATCACCCAAGACTATCAGTCTAGGGTGTTCCAATGCCCAGCCTGATATGGCCTCCATTAGGGACGGCAGGCTATCTGTTGGTGCGTTAGGCAGTCAGTACACTAGCCAAATTGCCAAACTCTCCCTGGCCTCCCACACCAGGCCGGCACACTTAATGCCCGTGATCTTCGGCGGCGGCAGCGCCCTGAAGAAGAAAGCCTCCCGGATGAATAGAGCCACTCCCCCCGCCCCCTAGTCCTTGATTGGTGTAGAACCAAGAACCCGGGAGGGGCCAACTGGGAGAGAGCTACTTCTCCCCTTCCCTCACCAAGGTCTCAGTCACGCACGCCAGGTCTACATTCTGCTCTAGGAGGAAGTCCCTAAGGACCATGGTCTTATTATTTATAGACCTGGCATTGCACAACACCAATGACTGAGGGGGGTTCATCTTCCTAGCCCCACGGGGGCGGGGCTTCGGGAGCGTACGCAACGGAAGCTCCGTGAGGTGTCTCTCGGGTTCCTTGGCCTTCCTCCCTGCCAAATTCAACAGATTTTGTAGTTTTTCCGGCGGAAAAAGCCATAGCCCTAAAGGGGAACCTCTTCCCCACTAGCGTGGACGTTTTTTAAAAAAATAGAGCCGCTTTCGCCAGAAGCGGAGAGCGATAGAGAGAGAGTCCGTTTCGGCGGTTTTTTAAAATGGCGTCCGGAATGCAAGGCAAAGCCCCGAGCTCAGATCCTTTCACGAAGCAGGACCTCCTGGAGAGCTTCAAGGCTTTAAAAGCCGAAATCAAAGCGGACATACACGACTCGATTAGTGCAGCACTAAGGCCTATTACTGAGCAAATTGAGGCACTCCAGACAACCATCCAAAATGTAGCCCTAACTGCCGATGCGGCGCTGGAAGCCACCACAGTGACTAACGAGGAGGTACGTTACCTTCAGGAGGCTGAGGCTTGGTCCCGTGAGCAGATCCTGTATCTGGAGCATCGAGTCAGAGAGAAACTAGTTAAGTTTCGCGGCTTCCCGGAAGAGGTGGAGAAGGAGGAGGATCCAGTGTCCTTCCTTACCCAATGGTTGGGGACTTCGTTTGCTTTAGAAAACGGCAAGATGCCCAAGCTGAGGAGAGCTTATAGACTAGGTGCAAAAGCATCTAAAGACCGGAAGGGTCCTAGAGACTTTTTGGCTGAGTTTGACGATGTATCACAGAAACATGTCATCCTTACTTTAGCTAAGAAAGCCCCCAAACTGGAGTTTAAAGGTTCAACCATTGCTATATTTCCTGACGTGGCTCCTGAAGCCCTGGCGATCAGACGAGTTCTGAAAAAAGTCACTTTGCGTCTCAATGAGGCGGGCATCAGATACAAGTGGCTTCCTACAGGAGCCCTCCAAGTTCGTAAAAATGGAGCCACGCACCAGGCAAGCAGCGTGGATGAAGGAGAGAATCTGTTAAGGGCGGTGGGTCTCAACCCCATCGTTGAAATGGACACTGAGCAACAGTCTACAAGGAAAAGGAACAGACAACCTACGCCACAAAAATGGAGCAGAATCCCGACTAGACGCAGAATCACTTACAAGTATTAGGTCCGCTTCCACTGTAGTTGTTGCAGTTCGAGTTCACACTTATTT
>NW_015172033.1:612129-612302 GCF_001447785.1 Gekko japonicus | reverse complement strand
TACACTCCTTCTATGAAACGCTGTACACTTCACAAAACCCGCACCCAGACAAGATAAAAGATTATCTGCAGAAGGTTCCCAACTTCCCCATACTAATGGATGACCACCGTCAACTTCTAGAGGCCCCCTTCACGGTCGAGGAAGTCGAACGGGAATTTAAGAAACTTAAAAAC